>NC_053028.1:616824932-616934859 GCF_003073215.2 Triticum urartu
GACATCAAGCTCTTTTCTGGCGCCATTGCCAGGGAGGTGAGTGCTTGAAGGTATGTCTTTAGATCTTGCAATCGAGTCTTTTAGTTTCTTGTTTTATCACTAGTTTAGTTTATAAAAGAAAACTATAAAAAAATGGAATTGAGTTTGTCTCATACGCTTCATCCTTTTAATATCTTTCGTGAGTATGATGGAAAGGAAAATTGTGCTCAAGTGCAAGAAGAAGAAATCTATAAAATGTTTGGCCCTAAATATTTGAATGATGAGCATGATTGCAATGTTGTTAGTATGAATTCCTTGCGGATAACAATTTCACACAGGAAACAGCTATGACCATGATTACGCCAAGCTATTTAGGTGAGACTATAGAATACTCAAGCTTTGATGAGCAAATTTACTATGATGAAAGCATGCCTCCTATCTATGACGATTATTGTGATGACATGTATGCTTTAAAGAATAATGATAACCATGAAACTTGTCATCTTGATCTTAATTTTCAATCACATGATAGTTATTTTGTTGAGTTTGCTCCCACTATTATTCATGAGAAGAATTTTGCTTATGTGGAGAGTAGTAAATTTTCTATGCTTGTAGATCATGAAAATAATGCTTTAAGTGCTGGTTATATTGTTGAATTCATTCATGATGCTACTGAAATTTACTATGATGGAGGAACACATGCTTGTAGGAATTGCAATAATATCAAGTTTCCTTTCGATGTGCTTAAAGTTTTGAAGTTATGCTTGTTTTGCTCTCCTATCCTAGTTGATTATTGTTCCCATAAGTTGTTTGCTCACAAAGTCCCTATGCATAGGAAGAGTCTTAAGCTTAAATGTTCTAGTCATATTCTACATGATGCTCTCTTTATGTTACAATTCTTATCTTTTATGTGAGCATCGTTAAAATCATCATGCCTAGCTAGGGGCGTTAAACGATAGCGCTTGTTGGGAGGCAACCCAATTTTATTTTTGTTCATTGCTTTTTGTTCCTGTTTAGTAATTAATAATTCATCTAGCCTCTGTTTAGATGTAGTTTTATGCTTTTAATTAGTGTTTGTGACCAGTAGAACCTTTGGGAAGACTTGGGGAAAGTCTTGTTGATCATACTGTAAAAAATAGAAACTTTCACGCTCACGAGAATTGCTGCCATTTTTATTGGGAAAGTGATATTTAGTTAATTATTTTTGAATATGATTAATAGATAAATTCCTCATGTCCAGCAATTTATTTTAGAATTTTTGGGGTTCCAGATCTTGCGCTAGCTACAGATTACTACAGACTGTTCTGTTTTTGACAAATTCTGTTTTTCGTGTGTTGTTTGCTTATTTTGATGATTCTATGGCTAGTAAAATAGTTTATAATCTATAGAGAAGTTGGAATAAAGTAGGTATAACACCCATATAAATAAAGAATGATTTCATTACAGTACCTTGAAGTGGTCTTTTGTTTTCTTTCGCTAACGGAGCTCACGAGATTTACTACTTTAAGTTTTTGTTGTGAAGTTTTCAAGTTTTGGGTAAAGATTTGATGGATTATGGAAAAAGAAGTGGCAAGAGCCTAAGCTTGGGGATTCCCATGGCACCCCAAGATAATCTAAGGACAACCAAGAGCCTAAGCTTGGGGATGCTCCGGAAGGCATCCCCTCTTTCGTCTTCGTTCATCGGTAACTTTACATGGAGCTATATTTTTATTCACCACATGATATGTGTTTTGCTTGGAGCATCGATTTATTTTGTTAGGATTTTCTTGCTTTTATTTAGAACAATGTTTTGCATCTTTTATTTCAATAAGAGTGGCATTGATACCCTTTACTATGCCTATTTTAGAAGTCCACATGTTGCTGTTTGAAAATAGAAAGCTTACCGCTGTTGCAATAATTCCCTGGAAAAGTCAGAATGTGATAAAATGTTGAAACCTTTTTCATATTAAGCTATGATAGATTTACTACAGTGGGAATTTTCTTTCATAATTTTTGGAGCTAGGGAAGTATGGATGTTGCTTCATTCTTTACAGATTGTCCTGTTTAGGCAGATTGCTGTTATGTTTGCATTGTTTGCATATGTTTGCTTCTTTAATGATTCTATTTGAGGATAGGACTATTAATATGCAGAGGCATTTAGTATGCAATTTTGAATAATAATTTTAGTGATTTGCTACAGTAGAGTATGATAAGGTTTTGGCAATGGTTTATACTAACTTATCTCACGAGTCCTTGTTGAGTTTTGTGTGGATGAAGCTTTTGAGATTTAGGGAGACCGTGATATGAGAGGAATTAAGGAGACACAAAAGCCCAAGCTTGGGAATGCCCAAGGCATCCCACCTTTCTTATTCAACAACTATCGGTTAGTATAGGTTGATCCTAAGATTTTTCTTCTCCACATGATGTTTGCCATTCTTAGAATGTCATTTTATTTTGCTTTGCTTGCTGTTTGAATAAAATACCAAGATCTGGAATTCTTAAATGTTAGAGAGTCTTCACATAGTTGCATAATTATTCGACTACTCATTGATCTTCACTTATATCTTTTAGAGCACGATGGTAGTTTTATTTTGAAGAAATAGATGAACTCTCATGCTTCACTTATATTATTTCGAGAGTCTTAAATATCATGGTAATTTTCTTAAATAATCCTAATATGCTAGGTATTCAAGATTAGTAAAAAAATCTTATGAGTGTTTTGAATACTAAGAGAAGTTTGATGTTTGATGATTGTTTTGAGATATGGTGGTAATAATATCAAAGTCGTGCTAGTTGAGTAGTTGTGAAATTGAGAAATGCTTGTGTTGAAGTTTGCAAGTCCCGTAGCATGCACGTATGGTAAACGTTATGTAACAAATTTGAAACCTGAGGTGTTATTTGATTGTCCTCCTTATGAGTGGCGGTCGGGGACGAGCGATGGTCTTTTCCTACCAATCTATCCCCCTAGGAGCATGCGCGTAGTCCCGATGTTTTTGATGACTTGTAGATTTTTGCAATAAGTATGTGAGTTCTTTATGACTAATGTTGAGTCCATGGATTATATGCACTCTCACCCTTCCATCCTTCCTAGCCTCTTCGGTACTGTGCATTGCCCTTTCTCACATTGAGAGTTGGCGCAAACTTCGCCGGTGCATCCAAACCCCGTGATATGATACGCTCTTTCACACATAAACCTCCTTATATCTTCCTCAAAACAGCCACCATACCTACCTATTATGGCATTTCCATAGCCATTCCGAGATATATTGCCATGCAATTTTCCATCATTCCGTTCATCATGACACATTCATCATTGTCATATTGCTTAGCATGATCATGTAGTTGACATAGTATTTGTGGCAAAGCCACCGTTCATAATTCTTTCATACATGTCACTCTTGGTTCATTGCATATCCCGGTACACCGCCGGATGCATTCATATAGAGTCATACCTTGTTCTAGTATCGAGTTGTAAATAAATAGAAGTGTGATGATCATCATTATTAGAGCATTGTCCCAAGTGAGGAATAAACAAAAAAAGAAGGAAAGACCATAAAAAAAAGAGAAAGGCCCAAAAAAAAGAGAAAGGCCATAAAAAGGAGAGAAAAAGAGAGAAGGGACAATGTTACTATCCTTTTACCACACTTGTGCTTCAAAGTAGCACCATGGTCTTTATGATAGAGAGTCTCTCATGTTATCACTTTCATATACTAGTGGGAATTTTTCATTATAGAACTTGGCTTGTATATTCCAACAATGGGCCTCCTCAAGTGCCCTAGGTCTTCGTGAGCAAGCAAGCTGGATGCACACCCACTTAGTTTCTCTTGTTCAGCTTTCATACATTTATAGCTCTAAGTGTATCCGTTGCATGGCAATCCCTACTCCTTGCATTAACATCAATCGATGGGCATCTCCATAGCTCATTTTTGGAAGGAAAGAAGCCCAGAAGACTTGGAGTGCATGTCGGGGGATCTGCGAGGAGGTCACGAGGCAGGGGGGCGCGCCCACCCCCCTGGGCGCGCCCTCCACCCTCGTGAGCCCCTCGTGGCCGCCCTGACGTACTTCTTCCACCTATATATCTCCATATACCCTAAAAACATCTGTGAGCATGATAGATCGGGAGTTCCGCCGCCAGAAGCCTCCGTAGCCACCGGAAACAAATCTAAACCCGTTCCGGCACCCTATTGGAGGCGGCAATCCTTCTCCGGTGGCCATCTTCATCATCCCGGTGCTCTCCATGACGAGGAGGGAGTAGTTCTCCCTCGGGGCTGAGGGTATGTACCAGTAGCTATGAGTTTGATCTCTCTCTCTCTCTCATGTTCTTGAGGTGATACGAACTTGACGTATCGCGAGCTTTGCTATTATAGTTGGATCCTATGATGTTTTCTCCCCCCCCCCCTCTTCTCTCTTGTAATGAATTGAGTTTCCCCTTTGAAGTAATCTTATTGGGTTGAGTCTTTAAAGATTTGAGAACACTTGATGTATGTCTTGCATGGGATACCCGTGGTTACAATGGGGTATTCTATTGATCCACTTGATGTTTGTATTGGTGATCAACTTGCGGGTTCCGCCCATGAACCTATGCATAGGGGTTGGCACACATTTTCGTCGTGATTCTTCGGTAGAACTTTGGGGCACTCTTTGAGGTCCTTTGTGTTGGTTGAATAGATGAATCTGAGATTGTGTGATGCATATTGTATAATCATACCCACGGATACTTGAGGTGACATTGGAGTATCTATGTGACATTAGGGTTTTGGTTGATTTGTATCTTAAGGTGTTATTCTAGTACGAACTCTAGGGCTGTTTGTGACACTTATAGTAATAGCCCAACGGATTGATTGGAAAGAATAACTTTGAGGTGGTTTCGTACCCTACCATAATCTCTTCGTCCGTTCTCCACTATTAGTGACTTTGGAGTGACTCTTTGTTGCATGTTGAGGGATAGTTTTATGATCCAATTATGTTAGTATTGTTGAGGGAACTTACACTAGTGAAAGTATGAACCCTAGGCCTTATTTCCACGCATTGCAATACCGTTTACGCTCACTTTTATCATTAGTTACCTTGCTGTTTTTATAATTTCAGATTACAAATACCTTTATCTACCATCCATATTGCACTTGTATCACCATCTCTTCGCCGAACTAGTGCACCTATACAATTTACCATTGTACTGGGTGTGCTGGGGACACAAGAGACTCTTTGTTATTTGGTTGCAGGGTTGCTTGAGAGAGACCATCTTCATCCTACGCCTCCTACGGATTGATAAACCTTAGGTCTTCCACTTGAGGGAAATTTGCTACTGTCCTACAAACCTCTGCACTTGGAGGCCCAACAACGTCTACAAGAAGAAGGTTGTGTAGTAGACATCAGGCGCCGATTGGGGGAGCTAACGACGAGCACCTGATCATGGAGAGCGACGGCAGCGATGTCATCGTGCCGGACGTGGCCGTGCCTCCGCCACCACCATCTGGAGAGGTGCGGGACAAGCAGCCGGCGGACCCGCCGGTGCCGCTAGCCGGGGATGAGATGGTGATGGGCCCGACTCCCGAGGTCCGCACACCATCGCGCTGCCGGTTTTCATAGGCGGCCTCGGCGCCATGTCCGCTGGAAGCCGGTGCCGTGAGCTCTTCGATCCCGTACGTCAAGGAGACTAGCGCCGCGGCCGCTGATTGGGTGCGGGGAGGCGGGACAGGCCCTTTGAATCAGGCGGTCCTGGAAGTCCAAGGCAAACTCCGAGCCGAGGCCGACGCCCTGAAGCGGTGCAACCAAGCGTTCCTGGAGTCGTGAGCAGCCGTCCAGGTATACTTCTTGCTTCTTCATTTTTAATTCTTGTATTTCTCTGTGGGGGCACGCCAGCGCACCCACTGGGTGTAGTCCCCGAGTTTCGGGCCGGCTGCTGAGCAGGCGGCTTGGAACTTTAATTGGCAAACTCCGAGTACTAACATTGTCTGATATCTTCATTGCAGGATTATTATAACCTCCGCGCGGCTGCCTTCAACTCCAAAGTCCAGGAGCTGAATCAATGGATAGACGACTTGTTGGAAAACCGAAGTAAGTCTGTTTCTCGGGCTGTAGTCCCCGTGATTCAGGCCGACTGCTGAGCAGTCGGGCCGGATCTCCCCGGCGACTGTACTTCTCTCTGTTGGCTACTGAGGCCTTCATCTTTCTCCCTTCTTGCAGAAGCCAACGCTGCCCTGCAGCAGCAGCTGTGTGAAGCCAACACCGCGCTGCGTGCCAAGGAATCGGACTGCAGCAAGATGGCCGAGGAGCATGACCGGCTGACCACGCAACTGGCGGAGCAGGCGGAGCTTCTCAAGAAGGCCCATAAGGAGGCGGAGGGAAAGGAGGCCGCTCTCCTTGCTGAGTTTGAGACTGAATGCTCCGCCTGGACTGACAAGGAGGCTTTGCTGACTGCCGGCTTCGGCAAAATTGAAGACATGGTTGACGGTGAGCTTCCCTCTTTTTTCTTTCTTCGAGTTGCCGACTGCTTGATCGAACCAGCTTCTTGTCTCTAACTTTGGCTCTTTTTGCTTTCTGTTTGAGCAGACTTCTTCCCTGGTCACTCTGACGCCGCCAATCGGGCCATCGAGGCTGATCGCGAAGAGCGGAGGGCGGAAGGTGCGCAGATTGCTGCCAACGCCCCCCGGACCCTTAGCGAACAACTTCTCAGTATCCAGGCCCATCTTCTACCGGCTCATAGGATGTTGCGCCGTCTTCAGCGCATTAGCACCCAGGCGATCTCCGCCCTGTGGCCAGACATGTCGGCTCCGTGCACTCCCAGTCGGACTGCCGACTAGTTGGAGGTGGCGGACGGCCGTCTTGAGGCTTGGAAGGGCTCCTCGGCCCGGGCTGGAGCACGCCGGGCCTTGGAGTTCGTCAAGGCGTGGTACCCTGGGCTAAATCTAGCCTAGTTGACCACGTTTTGACAGGAGGCCCAGGAGGAGCTGGTGGCGGTGGAGCGTGATCTCATCAAGCGGGCAGCGGCGATCGCCGACTACACCAACACTAGCGTCTTCGTCCCGGAGCTGGCTGAAAATGGTGCTGAGGCGCCAGCAATGAGCCACGCCAGAGCGAGCCGACTGCTGCTGAAGGCGACTAAGCGGAGACTGACCAGCCGGTGTCAGGACCGCCTTTCCAATAAAACATTTATTGAAAAGCCGACCTTTGTGTTGACCAATACAGAAGAATTCTTCTTACTGGCAGACAAAATCTTGATACAGAAATCCAGCAGTACTAAATAATATACATGGTTGAGCTGAGGATGCTCAACAATTTATTACAAGCACGCCTATATTATACATAAAGGCGGATATGGCACACGGGTAGGGTGGCATAACTACTGACTCGTAATAAAGGTGGTGGTGGATATGTCACAGGGAGGTGGGTGACATGACTCTGAAATCTTACAGCTCATCAAGCGTCGGAGTGAGGCTTGATGATTTTATTTGGGTGGCGGAAGCGTGTATAATACAAGTGAACAACTCCAGGATCGCACGTGACTGACTGGGACTCCTCTAGGCGTCGGACTCGCTATCGAACTCTTCATCCATAAGATCACCTTCGTTAACATCTGGCCAAATCAACAAGCTAGGTGACTACTTTAAATGTACTCGCAAGACAGTTCGGACATAAGATATAACAAATGTAAACATGATGCACATGAGCAGGTTAGTATGCACAATCAAATAATAGATTTGCACTGCATGATAAATAAGAGGAAATCAGGCGGTAGTCCTCCCGAAATCCCAATAAAAATAACTGAAGACCGATCGGGTGTCTGAAGCGACGCCTCGAAAAGTGAAAATAAATTTAACATGCCGCAGTCGGGCGTCGAGGCGACACCACATAAACGGCTTATATTGAAAAGTAAATAACAGTAATGCCACAGTCGGACGTCTGAGCGACATCACATAAAGGGCTTATATTGAAACGTAAGTAACAATAATGCCACAGTCGGACGTCTGAGTGACATCACATAAAGGGCTTATATTGAAAAGTAAATAACAATAATGCCACAGTCGGACGTCTGAGCGACATCACATAAAGGGCTTATATTGAAACATAAGTAACAATAATGCCACAGTCGGACGTCTGAGCGACATCACATAAAGGGCTTATATTGAAAAGTAAATACAATAATGCCACAGTCGGAAGTCTGAGCGACATCACAAAAAGGGCTTATATTGAAAAGTAAATGACAATGATGCCACAGTTGGACGTCTGAGCTACATCACATAAAGGGCTTATAGTTTATCATTCGACTTTAAATAGCTCATGAATTTAAATCATCGCAAGGAAATACTCAGCATATAATAATATACTGGTTAGTCCATTCACATAAATAACCTTCAGCCGAGTTACCACTCTTGGTTTTAAATTCATTCTCCGAAGACTGCCACTGGGGTTGACACTGAGATTTGCCACTGAGGCTGAGACTGACACGGAGATGATGTCCAAGTCCTTGCTCGTGGACATCGATACTCGGATGGTTTTGACTCTGCAGAGTTTGTACTCTTTACCACAGCCAACGGATTTCGGTAGTCACAAGGACTAGTTCCGTTTACAGTGTTTTAGAAGAAACACGTCTAACCAGTACACACCCATTCCACATTCCGTTGCCAGGGATCACCCTCGGCGACGTTCAAGAAAAACCTTAAGACTGGGAGGCTACAACCTCGAATAGCATGGGATCAAATTTATATCGCGCGCTCTAAGGGGTGCCCCCTCTCGGTCCCAACTGGAAACACCCATGCCCCCTGACCGGATGACTGGCTTTAATTCAGGGCCATGGAACCCTCATCGCGGTCTCTCTGTTTGGTGTGTACCAGGAAAGAGGTTTGCAACTTACTAAACCGCACTCTTTGCAGAAAACATGTGGTAGCACGAAAGGGAAACGAACGGGATCGAGACTTGACCCACGTTAGAACTGGAGTTAATGGTTGGCATAAGACTGGCATGCTTCAACAATACCAGCTTGCAACCCATCATGTCACCACATGATCGTGTTGCCTTATCATCATAAGGACACATCGAACTTCAAAGCTCACAGGTAGCTTGCCTTGCATGCACATAACATTCACAAATGCTTATATAAATATGCCATGAGAAAAACTACTCAAGCAACCATGCAAACACTCATCATATCAAAGGTTCAAACATGCTTTCCTGGTTCGGAGAAGTCGGAGTCTAGCTTGGTGAAGTTCGCGTCTCCCTTACTCCTTCCGGTATCTACGTATTAAAAGAAAATCAGATACTACATGAATACCGTGCGTGCACAAAAAGTATCCCAAATACTTTTCAAATAAATATGATAAAAACTAGACATAAAAATAAAGATGACAGAAAAAGTTTCAAGTTAAAATCATCTTTTGTTTAAAAGTTATAAGAGTTTTAGTCCAGGGACCTTTTTGTAATGAAACAGAAAGTTTCCAAGGTTCACTTCATAAAAACAGAAAAAAAATTAGTCTATAATACATCAGTCCAGGGGGGAAGACGTATTTTGCCCGAAGGCGTTTTCAGAAAACGTTTCGAAAAAGAGAAAATGCTGACAGGGAGGTCCCACCCGTCGGGTTTGAAAACTAAAACAGAGCGCTGGCGCCCGAGGGCCGCAGTGGTCGCCGGCGGCGATCCACGGCGAGGCAAGGGGATCGGAAGGTACCAACATGTTCACCATGTTCTTCCGCACCTGTGGGTGGTGGATTTGAGCGTCGGCGAGCACCACGTCGACAGCGGCCTCAACTCCGGTGGATGGTGGTTCGGACGTTGGTGGATATCGCCAGGGAGAGCTACAAAGGTCGAATTGAGGCTCGGGTTAGGGTAATGGGTGCACTAGAGGGTTGCTGAAGCGGTTTGGGAGGCGGGGATGGTCTCACTTGAGTGAATCAAGCCGGAGCCTGAGGCGGATCGGGGCGGCCGGAGTCGGGGGAGGTGACCTCCTCGGGGTCCTCCTAGTGGCTAGGCGGGACTCTGGTGAGGTGGAGGTGTGGCGCTGGGTCGAGAACGAGCTCGGGGGCTCCTTTTATAGCCGATCTGAGGCGGTGGCCGAGAACGGGATAACGCCGGTGATGATTACGGCGGGGCAGAGGTCGGTCAGGTGGTTTAGGGAGCTAGGCATCACCACAATGGTCCACTGGTTCTGTTCAAGTGCTAAGCTTGGCCTGCCTTGGGTGGTACTCCACGTTCTCGACGGAATGGCTCACGGGACTCGTCGGCGGCAGAGAGCAAGCTCTGTGCTGCTCAGGCCACGGTGACGGTGCCGCAGCGTGCATAGGCAAGCAGACAGCCACGTGGAGGCCACGGGTGGCTTGGGCGGTGCTGGACGGAGACGAAAGGTGGTGCTGATCCCTGCTGGCCGCCACAGGTGGCTCTGCCACCGCAGAAGCTGTCGGCGTTGGCGAGACACGTCACCACCGACGATGGTGCCCGAACAAACGAGTGTGCGGTGCTCTGGATAAGGAAGGGGAACAGGGAGCAAGGCTCAACTACAGTTACTGGCGAGATCGACGCCGTGCTCTGAAGAAAACGACACTGACGGCGAAACAGAAACACTGAACGTCTGAACTTTCTGAATTTGAACATCAACAGTGCATGCCAGGTGCTCGATGAAATGATTTTGGCATGTGGGAAATTTTTCTGGAGTTGATCTTTGGTGAGGTAGCCTCTTGGTGTATCTGGAAGCTGCATGAATTATTTCAGAATTTTTGGAAAAAGAAAAATATGAATTTCACCAAAAATGGCATTTCTGGTCCAAACTTGCATAGGGCAAATTTTGAAATATTTGAACTGAGGACAAGTGGATCTTGATGGATCTAGGTTGAGGGTACTAAGCACTAGTCAGAGGAGTTGGTTTGGGATCAAAACTCAAAAGAAATATGGTACTTCCTTTGTAAATCACCTAGGTCCATAAATAATGGCAGAAATAGTTTTGAGGATTAAATAAATGGAATAAAAATCAAAATTGGTTTGAAACTTGCTGGAGGTGGGAGTTTTGACTTGATCCAAGGCAGGGAGGGGTTTTGGAATGCTATGTCAAAATGTGACATGGCAAAAGAGGAAATTTGAAAGGGGAAAAGAATAAACCCATAATCCCGGTTTCTTCTTAATAGAAGAAATTTCAAAAATAACTAGAGTAGAGTCAAGACAAAATGAAAAGCTCTCAAGACCAAAAATCAAGGTTGACAAGAGTACCAAAATATTTGTCATAAAAGTTTTGAGAGGGAGAGGGTTTAAAAAAATTTAAATAGCCCCCTCCAAATCAAATAAAGATTTTGATAAAAACCAAATCAAAATTTTTGGAGTGTCACAGCCGGCCGCTCCACCAACCGGCACCACCGACTCCACCGTTCCGCCGAACCCGTCTGCTGCTCCCTAGGCTGCCAATTTATCTTTTGTTTTCACCTGCTTATCAGTCTCGACAAACTTTGTTAACTTCTCACAATTCCACCCGCAGGGTATATTTCAAACTTTTGTTGAATGTTGGACAAGGGCCTTTTGATATGTAAATATGCTTGTCGGGTTCTATCTATCCTTGCTTTCTTCTCCTTGGCTTTTTCCTTTGCCGTCCTCCCTGGGCTGCCGTCTGGCCAGCCAAACAGCCACTCTGCAAAATGCGGCTGGGTCCAGTACTTGGAGGCTTTGGGAGGGTAAGTACTTAGCTGATTAGAGTTTTTTAGCAAGTTAAGTAGAAGCCGGTCGGTGAAGCGGGAAGCCGGCTTGAACTATGTGCATGCTTTGGGTCCTTAGCCATTTTTCATGCGGACACCCTTTCTGCCTTAACTCCTGCCCACCAGACAGTCGCTCTGCGAGCTGCGGCTTCTGGCAGGAGAGGGCTTAAGTGACAACACATTACTTGTTCGGGTGCAGGAAGCATTACATAGTACAAGGTGACGAGTCCCCAGGTCGACTGGTCGAACCCGGTGCCAGGCGGAATAATGAAATAACACATTTGTAGGCAAAATACTTATCATATAGATAAAACAGGGCAGTCCCCGAGCTCTTCTCGGGGGACACGGAGTCTTCATACTTAATACAAAAGTTGGTGTGATACATACTACATCGAATGTAAAACCTTCGGAGGAGGTTTGCATTCTATGGTCGCTCTGTCTCCTTGCCGGAGTCGTCTCTTTTGCGTGCTCGAGGCTTCTGAGCATCGATCAGGTAGTAGGAGTCATTTCCCAACACCTTGCTAATTATGAAGGGGCCTTCACAAGGTGCTGAGAGCTTGTGCTGGCCGGCTGTTCGCTGGATCAGCCAGAGCACAAGGTCTCCCTCTTGGAAGGATCTTGGCTTGACCTTCCGGTTGTAGTATCGGCGCAAGCTTTGCTGGTAGATGGTGGACCGGCTGAGGGCCAAGAACTGGCCCTCTTCCAGCAGATCGACACCGTCTTCTCGTTCTTATTTTGCCTCCTCTTCGGTGTACATGGTGACTCGAGGGGAGTCGAATTCTATGTCCGTCGGGATGACGGCTTCGGCACCGTAGATGAGGAAGAAAGGCGTAAAGCCGGTTGACTTGTTCGGAGTTGTGCACAGGCTCCAGAGGACGGTCGACAGCTCATCGAGCCAATAGCCGGCCGACCGCTTCAGAGGCTCGACTAGTCGGGGCTTGATGCCGGACAAAATGAGGCCGTTTGCTCATTCCACCTGGCCGTTTGACTGCGGATGGGCAATGGACGCTACGTCTAGTCGGATGCCTTGCGTCGCGCAGAAACGGGCCAAGGTGCCTTTGGAAAGTTTGTGCCATTGTCGGCGATGATGTTGTGCCGTATGCCATACTAGATGGTGATGTCAGAGATGAAAGTCACAGCAGTCGGACCCTTCAACTTCTTGATTGGTTTTGCTTATATCCACTTGGTGAACTTGTCCACCACGATAAGTAGATGAGTCATGCCACCGCGTGATGTCTTGAATGGTCCCACCATGTCCAGGCCCCAGACGGCAAAGGGCCAGGAAATAGGCATAGTCTTGAGTGCAGAAGCCGGCAGATGTGGCTTGGAGCGGAACTTCTGGCACCCTTTTGAAAGTGCGTTATATCGACTAGAGGGGGGTGAATAGGCGATTTTTATGAAATTCTTCACTTGAGGAATTTGCTGGTGAGGAAATTCCTTAGTGAAGAACAACCAGCAGCGGAATGAGTACTCAAAAGTAACATAACAGAATACGAGCATAGTCATCATGATGAAATGAAGACAGGCACAGAGTACAGAAGAGTAAACACAGGATAACACAGGATGAAGACAAACAGACTGAAGAAATTGAACTAAGGAAATTGAGAAAGTCTTCAGTCAAAGTCTTCAATCACAGATATGAACAAGCACACAACACAGTTATGAGGAAATGAAAGAGTTGAGGAAATAGAACCAGTAAGCTTGGTGAAGACAATGATTTGGTAGACCAGTTCCAACTGCTGTCTCAGTTGTACGTCTGGTTGGAGCGGCTGAGTATTTAAACTCGAGGACAAACATTCCCGGACACCCAGTCCTGAACACGCAGCTCAGGACACCCAGTCCCCACCGTATTCTCCTTGAACTAAGGTCACACAGACCTCATCCAATCACTCGTGGTAAGTCTTCAGGCGACTTCCAAACCTTCACAAACTTGGTCACTCGGCGATCCACAATTCCTCTTGGATGCTCTAGACCATGACGCCTAACCGTCTGGAAGAAGCACAATCTTCAAAGGTAACAAGCGTTAGATCCACGCAGGATCAATCTCTTTAGGGATGCTCAATCACTTGGGTTTTGTAGGTGTTTGGGTTTGGGGTTTTTGGTTTTTCCTCACTTGATGATTTTCGCTCAAAGTCCTCAAAGGATGGGTTGCTCTCAAATGACAAGTGTCAGTTTCTATCGGAGCAGCCAACCAGCTAGTGGTTGTAGGGGGCGGCTATTTATAGCCTAGGGAGCAGCCCGACATGATAAGACATAAATGCCCTTCAATGATATGACCGTTAGGTGGATAGATATTTTGGGACAGCTGGCGCATAGCACAGCAACGGTCGGAATTTTGCGTAGCAAGATCCTCAGGGCTATCATGTTCCTCACTGTGTAGGCAATCCGCACTGGCGAATTCCTAACTCCTCAGTTAGGACAAATTCCTCAAAGACCAGAAGAAACTTCGTCTCTGTCACTGAAGAAATTGACTGAACTGTATGAGATTTCCAATGGCTTCACTCGAAGGGATTGGTAGGTGTAGGATTTTGAGTTGAGCATCACATGGAAATTTTTCCTTGGTATTTCCTCGACCCCCTTTAACAATACGATGTTTCCTATGACTCAAGAAAGAGAAAAAACAAAACTATGAAAACGAAAGTCTTCAAGCTTCATATTCCTCGCATGAATATCATGTCTTGACGGACACACCAATTTCTTCACTTTCAAAGTCTTCATGAAAGTCTTCAGAAATATCAAGATCTTCAGTCGAAGATATTTATTTTTAGGGGTCGACTTTTCCTGTAAATATCAAACTCCTCATAGACTTATAGACTTGTGTACACTCACAAACGCATTAGTCCCTTAACCTATAAGTCTTCAATACACCAAAATCACTAAGGGGCACTAGATGCACTTACAATCTCCCCCTTTTTGGTGATTGATGACAATATAGGTTAAGTTTTCAATGGGGATAAACATATGAAGTGTAACTACTGATATTGATGAATTTGATTGCAAGATATAGAAGAACTCCCCCTGAAGATGTGCATAGTGAGGAATTTGCTTTTGAAGCAATGCACACTTGAAGAGTTGAATCATGGAGATCTCCCCCTATATCTTGTAATTCATACACGCATTTAACATATAATATGAAGAATTTGAAATGCATGATGAAAATATGGTGCCTGATGAAATTCAGCATGCATGCAATAATATTAATGAGGAATAAGCATGTAGAATAGTGCATCAAAAGTATCAGAGCATAGTGCATCAAAAGTATCAGAGCACCATCGGGTTTAAGATTACAACTCGATCCAATCATGTTTCAGAAGAACGAGAGTTGTAACTTAGATAAAAAAACGCCCATATAGTAGACCCGCTTGAAGACTAACTCATATTTCTCCCCCTTTGTCATCGAATGACCAAAAGGATCGAAAATGAGGACTAACGCCCCTGAAGATAATCATGATGATGAAGGAACGCCAACGTTGTTGGGGTCGTTTGTTGATGTAGGGCCTGCCGCAGTGTCGTCCAAATCTTCATGTTCATCAGTGTCGCGCGATGAAGAATATGAGCTGGCCACCAGAGAAGGAACCTTGACCTTCTTGAATTTCGTCGGTGGAGGTGCAGACCAGTCAAAATCTTCTTTGAGACCCATGTTCTTCAGATCTTCTTCACCATACAGATGTGACAGGATTTCCCAGGTGCGACCGAAGACTTGATGGAGGTAGTAGTGGTTTTTCTTCACTGCATTGTGTGTGGCAGTCATGTTGTGAAGAAGTGAACCAAACTGACGCTTAACCCATTTGTGATTTCGATCCACCTTCTGGTGAAGACTAAGCAGAAGTTCACGGTCAGTCATCACGCGTGGAGCAGTGGCTTGAGGAGTGGACTTGGGTGCATTGGCAGAGTCATGTGTGGAAGAGTCATCATTGGTGGAATAAGATGCAGCTTTGCGAAACTGACCATCCAATGGACGAATGCCTTCATCTATTACAGCTGGTGCCTTGCCCTTTCCATCAATTGAGGAATATGTCTGCTTGAGGACTTCAATTGGGGGCAAGTAGCTGAGGTGATTCTGGAAATCAGCTTTGTAGTTGAGTGAAGACCTTGTCCTGAGGAATCTCATAATCCAAGGTGCATAAGGCTTCAGCTCAAATGGAGACAGTGCAACATTGGCCATGGTCCTCATGAAGAAATCGTGATAATTGACAGGAATGCCATGAACGATGTTGAATACCTGATTCTTCATGATGCCAACAATTTCCTCATCAGATGAGTCATGGCCTTTGATGGGACTAATTGTCCTCGTAAGAATACGATAGACAGTTCTGGGCACGTACAGCAATTCCTTCACGAGGAATTTGGTTCTTGGTACTTGACCTGGCTTCAAAGGTTTCATCAGCACCTGCATGTAATGATGTGTGAGCTCAGGTTCACTGTAGATGCAGCGAGCTTCTTCAAGGGGAGGACTGAGTGGTAGAGCACGAAGCAATTCAGAGGCTGGTGCAGTGTAGTGAGTGTTTTCAGACATCCAGTCCAACACCCATGAATTCACATCTTCAGCATCTCCGGTGATGTGCAGCGTTGCATAGAATTGAAGAATTAGTTCTTCATTCCAATCGCAGATGTCAGAGCAAAAGTTTAGCAGCCCAGCATCGTGAAGAACACTGAGGACCGGTGCGAAGCACGGCAGAGATTCCATATCCACGTGAGGAATATGCTCATGGTAGAAGATCTTCTCCTTGTTGAACAGCACTGAGGAATAGAAATTGGCTTGACTAATAGTCCAGAAACACCTCTTCCTAATGCGAGCAGAGTCATATGGGTTGTAATCTTCGAAGAATACGTGCTCACCGAAGAAATCATCAGCCTTGAACTTTTGCTTGCGTGAGAATGGTTCCTTTGGCTTCGGCAGAGGAGTGTTAGTGAGTTGCATCACGACCTCAGGAATCTCAATCGCAGGTTCTTCAGGCTGAGGAATTTCTGGTGCCTCCTCAGTGACAGTCTGCGTCGTTGGTTGTTCAGCAGCAACAGTTTCTTCAGAGCTAGTGGTTGGAATTTCCTCATGGACAAATGCAGTGGGATGAGTTTCTTCAGAGCCCATGTGAACAGTTTGTGTGGGGGACTGAGGAATTTGCTATAGAGGGGTGAACATTGGAGAGTTTGGATGCTGACTTTCCCAGAATTCATCACTGATTACGGGTGTGGAGCAGCCAATGTCCACATCTTCATCTTAAATTTCTTCAACGCCAGCCTCTTCAGCTGTAAACTGAGGCATAGGCGAGGAGATGATAGGTGTTGAAGGGATTGCATCCACTTCAATTTCTTCATCCAACAGTTCAGACGAAGCAGCAGAAGGAGTTTCTTCATCAGATCCGCTGGGGATCACATATTCTTCATCAAAAGGAACAAGGTCCTTTGATGGCCTGGTTGAGATGGGAATAGCATCAATCGGATTTGCAAATGAACTTGTCATAGGCTTCATTTTCTTCGGAGCTGAAGAATCTGAAGCAACTGATGCTTTCCTTTTCTTCACTACAGCACGCTTTGTAGCCTTGGTCTTCTTCACATCTGATGCAGATGGAAGGATTGGAGTTGAAGTTGGTGCAGGCACAGCTGAGGAATCTGGTTGATTTTCTTCAGGCACAACTGGTGCAGTTGCCCTGAGTTCTTCAGTTTCTTCAGGCACAACACTAGTGGGTGCCCTGGCAATTTCTTCAGTGGCTGGAATGCAGTCATCAGCCCTGGAACTCACATTATCTTCAGCAGCCTGATTGTCATCAGCGGCGCTGACATTTTCTTTAGTAGGCTGAGCAGATGCTTCAGCCTGAGGAATTTCCTGTTGCGTTGGGGCTGCAACATTGGATATGCGTCAAAGTCATCACTTAGTTTCTTAATCTCAGTCTGAATAGTGACAAGTTCTTCATTTGTCATAGAGATAACGTTTTTCTTCAGATAGCGCTCTTTCTTGTACTGCGCTTTCTTGATCTGCCTGGCCTTCTCAAATTTCCACTTTTCTTCTTGAATGAAGTGGGTCAGCATGTGACTTTGGCCAGGAGTCGGCTTGAAGTCAGGCATGGGAGTGTTGGGGTCCTTGTGCCAGGCATCAATGTAGTCGAGGATCAACTTGGGATCCAAAAGCAGTGGCACCTCTGATCCTTTGGCTCTAGCAGCCCTGACTTGCATGTCTCTGATGATTTCTGCAAGTTCATCATCATCAGCTTCGTCTTCTTCAGACGGTACTTGGAAAGCGACTTGCTTCTTTTGAGGACTTGGGTGAGGACCTCGTCCAGCAGTGGCCTTTGTCTTCAGCGGTGAGGGGCCAGCTGAGGAACTTGGTGCAGCTGAGGAACTACCTGAGACACCTGAGGCAATGGAGATGCCGGCAGTCCTTTGGCACGAGACGAGATGCACAGGTGCTGAGGATTTAGTCAGAACAGCTGAAGGCTTTGGCGGAGGAGCTGAGGACTTTGGAGGAACAGGAGCAGCATGAGGAATTTGCCGTGAGGGCATTGAGGATTCTGGCCATGAGGGCATTGCTGAGGAACTTGGCCTGCGCACAGGCTTCTTTGACATAGCCTTCTTTAGCTTGATAGCAAAGGCCTCAGCAGAGGCAGCAGCAGCAGCAGAGTCTTCATTAAATTTCCTCACTTCTTCTCTGGCTTGCTTAGCCAGCTTGGCTTGGCGCTTGGCCCATTCATAAGGATAGTCCTCACCGCGCTTGAGGCTGGTGGGATCAGCGATTTGGCCAGGTGCCAATGGAGCTCCTGGGCATGGAGGATTGAGTGCGAATTTCTTCATGTACTTAGGAGTGACATATCTGTACTCCCTCCATTCTCTTGCCCATCTCCTCTCTATCTTCTGAATGCGCACTTTGCGCTCATTCTTGGTTTCCTCAGTAGGTGTGCAGTACCCAACATATATGTCATCAGGGATCTCAAACGATGTATTTACCTCAGGCCTCTTTCCTTCCTTTTGTGGCTTCTTACCGTCAGCCATTTTCTTCAGTTAATGAATTTGAACAATTGAATTCTCTGAAGAAGTATGTAACTTTTCTTCGAGGAATGCTGCAAATGAGTTAAGTCGATGAGAACCTAGTGATTCAACAGCTGACATGTGTACCTATGAACAGAGTATAGTTGCGAGGAATTTGGAGAGGTCATATGCGTTCTCAGAAGGTTTTGAAAAAGAACAAGTTTGAGGAATTTGACCAGATGAGTCTTGAAGAATTTCACTAAGCATTCTTTTTCTTAGGTTCCAGAGATGTGTAGATTAAAAAATCCACACATTTGAGGAATCTTGAAGAAAAAAACATGGCTTAGATAAACGAGTCAAGAACAGATGACTTGTGAGGTGTTTAGTGTGTGAATCTATGAAGAAAAACACCTTTGAAGATTTTGAAGATAATCATTCGAATCAACAAGGGTAGTAAACGTAACTTTTAATTACCCTGGACGAAGAACACGACGAACTGGAGTGAGGAGATGTGATGTCCGTCTGTGCTGATCTTCCATGCCCTAACTTGGCGGAGGAAGACAGATACGGCGACGGCGGAGTGAAGATTTCCATGGTCGGCGCGAGTACGTCGGTGACGAGGTCGAGACAGTGAAGCTCTTCCTCACCGGCGGCGATGAAGTAGCGGCGGCGCTAGGGTTTGAGAAGCTCGAGCTGGAGAGAGAGGTTGAGCGGAGTAAAAGAAGTGAGGAAGGGGCGAAGGGGTATTTATAGCCACAGTGAAAAACTGCTCGCCCAAAGAAATTGGACGAACGTGCCCCTGACCCTTCTCATTTGCTTGACATGTGTCACCCACGTACTGCGAGGTGGAGATCGTGTGCGATCGTGGGTGAGTGGATAAGTATAACGTGGGATGCGGAACGGTTTGAGCGACAAAGCCAAAAATTTCGATAAGATAGGTTTTAAAGTTCCGTTCGCAATTTCTTCAGCTGACAAGGACACAGTGAAGATTTTGAACGAGTTTCAAATAGAACGCACATGAAGAATTTGTGAACAGATTGGGTTGAGTATAGCATAGAGGGGAAGGGTCCGATCACATTCACTTAGCAGAGAACCAACTTGAAGAAATAGCAATAAGTGAATGCTGTAGAGGACATAAACTCATATATCACTACTAGGGAAAAGCCTAGCAGCAGCGCGGGTTTTGGGCCTATTAGCAGCGCGGGGGGCGGCGCTCCTAATAAGGCACTACAGCTAACGTATAGCAGCAGCGCGGGTGCCACCCGCGCTACTACTACGTCCGTTAGTAGTAGCGTGGGTAAAAACCTGCGCTACTACTAACCCGCGGAATTTTTTTCCGAATTTTTTGCGCGAATTTTCAAATTTTTGAATTATTTTAACCTCTAATCTCTAATCACCCTCATCGCTGCTCAATTTAATCTCTAATCACCCCTGATCATTCCAAATCATCTAACTTCCCGGACGGTCACCCATCCTCTCACTACTCCAGCCTGAGCACGCTTAACTTCCGGGTTCTATTCTCCCTCGATTCCAAGTCTGCACTTGTTGTTTTCCTGACAATAGTAAGATGTCAATCCTATTAACCCTCGGGAGTTTAGCTTGAGCATGAAGTCACACATTTCGCTGTTTGAGTTTAAAACTATTGTTCTAAAAAACAATAATTATTTAGTAACACTAATATTTCTTGAATAAGGAGTTTGACCACATTTTGACCAAAGTTTGACCATAGTTTGACCAAATTTGACCAAAATTCCAAAAAACTGAAATAATTATTTAATAACACTAATATTCTTGAATAATTATTTAGTAACACTAATACTTCTTGAATAAGTAGTTTGACCACAGTTTGACCAGATTTGACCAAAATTAAAAAAATTGAAATTTGAGCATAACTTTTTTTCCTTTTAGAATTTGAGGATTCTAAAAATTTGCAAACAGGCCATAGGCCATCTCCATCGTATGCGGATTTTTGTGCTGAACATTTTGATATATTATACGTTTTTTCTGACATCGTATGCAAAAGTTATAGCCGTTTTACATTTTCCTACACTTTTTGCAAAACATGTCCAAATTTAAGTTTTTAAATTTTCCTAACTAGTAGATGTAGTAACATAACTACATCTCGAAGGATTTTAATTTTTGAAACATTTTGATATATTATACATTTTTTTCTAACGTCGTATGCAAAAGTTATAGCCGTTTTACATTTTCCCTACACTTTTTGCAAAACATGTCCAAATTTAAGTTTTTAAATTTTCCTAACTAGTAGATGTAGTAACATAACTACATCTCGAAGGATTTTAATTTTTGAAACATTTTGATATATTATACATTTTTTTCTAACGTCGTATGCAAAAGTTATAGCCGTTTTACATTTTCCCTACACTTTTTGCAAAACATGTCCAAATTTAAGTTTTTAAATTTTCCTAACTAGTAGATGTAGTAACATAACTACATCTCGAAGGATTTTAATTTTTGAAACATTTTGATATATTATACATTTTTTTCTAACGTCGTATGCAAAAGTTATAGCCGTTTTACATTTTCCCTACACTTTTTGCAAAACATGTCCAAATTTAAGTTTTTAAATTTTCCTAACTAGTAGATGTAGTAACATAACTACATCTCGAAGGATTTTAATTTTTGAAACATTTTGATATATTATACATTTTTTTCTAACGTCGTATGCAAAAGTTATAGCCGTTTTACATTTTCCCTACACTTTTTGCAAAACATGTCCAAATTTAAGTTTTTAAATTTTCCTAACTAGTAGATGTAGTAACATAACTACATCTCGAAGGATTTTAATTTTTGAAACATTTTGATATATTATACATTTTTTTCTAACGTCGTATGCAAAAGTTATAGCCGTTTTACATTTTCCCTACACTTTTTGCAAAACATGTCCAAATTTAAGTTTTTAAATTTTCCTAACTAGTAGATGTAGTAACATAACTACATCTCGAAGGATTTTAATTTTTGAAGTTTTTATCATTTTCTTTTGCTTTTTACAAAACCGAAAAGGCGATCCACCGAGGGGTAGAGTTTCAAAATGGGACCTTTATTAGTAGCGAGGGATTTTACCCCTCGCTACTACTATGGCATGTCCCGGAGGGGCACGGTTGAGACCTCTTAGTAGTAGCGAGGGGTAAAAACTTAGTAGTAGCGCGGGTTTATAACCCTCGCTACTACTATGGCATGGCCCAGGGGCATGGTACAGACCGCTTAGTAGTAGCGAGGGGTAAAAACCAGCGCTACTGCTATCAACTTAGTAGTAGCGAGGGTTAAAAACCCACGCTACTACTATGGCATGTCCCGGGGGGCACGGTAGAGACCGCTTAGTAGTAGCAAGGGTAAAAAACCAGCGCTACTGCTATCAACTTAGTAGTAGCGAGGGTTAAAAACCCGCGCTACTGCTACTTAGCAGCAGCGCCTGATTTTAAAGCGCGCTGCTGGTAAGATTTTGTGTATAGGCTTTTCCCTAGTAGTGCATAATATAGCCAATGAAGAAAAATGACGGAACCAGTGAAGACTATGCAAAGTTGAAGAATATGAATAATTTGAGGAATTTCAACTTTTGGTGGTGGCGTGGCCCACCGTATAAGAATGATGATTTCAGATTTCAGACACCGCGTACAATTATCGTAGGGTTCTGAGAATCATATTCTTCATTAATTTTTTCACACTAAGAGTGTTATTCTTCGTTGATTGAAGAAAAACGTTTCTTCATGTGTTGCACATCTAAGTCATCAATTTTGCATAAGTGTTAGGATGAGTGTCCTTTTCAAAGAACATTCGAAGATTCTAGGATATTTAGCTCACACCACAACTTGCTAAATCTCTTCTCATCCAAGGGCTTGTGAAGATATCGGCTAGCTGTTCTTCAGTCTTCACATGCTCAATAGAAATGTCGCCCTTCAACACATGATCACGAAGAAAATGATGACAGATCTGAATGTGCTTTGTCTTCGAGTGCTGAACTGGGTTGTGAGCAATCTTGATGGCACTCTCATTGTCACAGAAGAGAGGCACATTCTTCATGTTGACGCCGTAGTCCTTGAGATTTTGCTTCATCCATAGCAATTGGGCACAGCAAGAACCAGCGGCAATCTACTCAGCTTCAGCAGTAGATAGTGATACGCAGTTCTGTTTCTTCGAGGACCAACAGACCAAAGATCGTCCGAGGAAATGACATGTACCAGATGTTGACTTGCGGTCCACACGATCACCAGCATAGTCAGAGTCAGAATATCCAATGAGATCAAAAGCCGAGCCCTTGGGGTACCATAATCCAAGTGTTGGTGTGTGAGCTAGATATCGAAAAATATGCTTCATAGCCTTATGGTGTGATTCCTTCGATGTAGCTTGAAATCGGGCACACATGCAAACACTAAGCATTATATCTGGCCTAGATGCACATAAGTACAATAAGGAACCTATCATGGAGCGGTATACCTTATGATCGAAGTCAATACCATTTTCATCAGTGCACGGATGGCCATTTGTGGGCATAGGAATTTTGACGCCTTTGCAATCTTGCATGCCGAATTTCCTCAGTACAATTCCTTGAGGTATTTCTCCTGAGATATGAATATGCCATTGCCTTGTTGACGAATTTGAAGACCTAAGAAGAATTTCAACTCTCCCATCCTAGACATTTGATATTCTTCACTCATCATATAGGCAAATTCATCACTATAACGTTGGTCAGTATAGCCAAAGATAATATCATCAACATATATTTGGCACACAAACAATTCACCATCATAAGATTTAGTGAAAAGAGTAGGGTCGAGTGAACCGGGTTTCAAGCCTTTCTTCATGAAGAGTTCCTTCAAGGTATCATACCAAGCCCGTGGGGCCTGCTTGAGGCCATAGAGGGCCTTGTTGAGTCTGAAGACTTTCTCAGGATTCTTTGGATCTTCAAAACCTGGGGGTTGAGCAACATATACTTCTTCCTCAAGCTTACCATTCAGGAATGCACTTTTCACATCCATTTGATATAAAGTGATATCATGATGGTTAGCATAAGCAAGTAATATGCGAATAGCCTCAAGTCTAGCAACAGGTGCAAAAGTTTCATCAAAATCAATTCCTTCAACCTGTGTGTAGCCTTGAGCTACAAGCCGTGCCTTATTCCTCACCACAAGGCCATTTTCATCTTGCTTGTTGCGGTAGATCCACTTTGTGCCGATGATATTGTGCTTGCGAGGATCTGGACGTTTGACCAGTTCCCAGACATTGTTGAGCTCGAACTGATGTAATTCTTCTTGCATGGCCTGAATCCACTCAGGCTCCAGAAATGCTTCATCTACCTTAGTGGGCTCTGTAATAGAGACAAAAGCATAGTGCCCACAAAAGTTAGACAAATGTGAAGCTTTTGAGCGTGTGAGAGGACCTGGCGCTTTGATGTCATTGATGATCTTTTCAACTTGCACTTCTTTTGCAATGCGAGGATGAGCTGGTTGTCGTTGAAGAATTTGATCAGCGTTTTCTTCAGCACCATTTTCTTCAGCATTTTCTTCAGGTGCATTAGCTCGACATTCTTCATGTTCTGGAATGAATTCTTCAGCAGATTCTTCAGTAGGAATGACATCCTAAGTAGCCTTGAACTTGATAGTTTCCTCAGGTGCTGGTTCATCTATCACAGTAGGTAGGTGCTCTCTTTGCGAGCCATTAGTTTCATTGAACCGCACATCTACAGTTTCAACAACTTTGTGAAGAATGTTGTTGAAGACTCTGTAGGTGTGCGAGTCCTTTCCGTAACCAAGCATAAAACCTTCATGTGCTTTCGGTGCAAATTTTGAGTTGTGATGAGGATCTCTAATCCAACATTTAGCACCGAAGACTTTGAAATAACTTACATTGGGTTTCTTATCAGTGAGGAGTTCATAGGCAGTCTTTTTGAAGAATTTGTGAAGATGTACTCTGTTGATGATGTGGCATGCAGTATCAATTGCCTCAGTCAAGAAACGACGAGGCGTTTTGTATTCATCAAGCATAGTGCAAGCCATCTCAGCAAGAGTCCTGTTCTTGCGCTCCACGACGCCATTCTACTGAGGAGTGTAAGGAGTAGATAACTCATGAGTAATACCAAGTTCATCAAGATAGTCATCGAGACCAGAATTCTTGAACTCAGTGCCATTGTCACTTCTGATGTGCTTGATCTTCACACCAAAGTTGGTTGAAGCCCTCGAGGAAAATCGTTTGAAGACTTCCTGCACTTCATGTTTGTAAGTAACAAGGTGTACCCATGTGTAGCGAGAATAATCATCAACAATAACAAAGCCATATTGAGATGCTTCATTTGAAATAGCAGAATAATGATTAGGACCAAAGAGATCCATGTGAAGCAATTCAAACGGGTGAGTGGTGGTCATGATAGTCTTTGCTGGATGTTTGGCCTTCGTCATCTTCCCAGCTTCACAGGCTCCGCATAGGTGATCCTTGAGGAATTTGACATTCTCGATGCCAATGACATGCTTATTCTTCGCAAGCATGTGCAAATTCCTCATGCCTGCATGACCAAGTCGTCAATGCCAGAGCCAGCCTTCTGAAGCTTTTGCAAGTAAGCACACGGCTGGTTGTGGTCCTGTAGAGAAATCAACAATATACAGGTCTCCTCTCCTAAAGCCTTGGAAGACTTTGGAATTGTCAGCTTCCATAACCAAAACACAATGGTACTTGCCAAAGACAACAACCATATCAAGATCACAAAGCATTGAGACAGACATAAGGTTGTATCCTAAGGACTCAACAAGCATGACTTTGTCCATGTGTCGATCCTTTGTAATCGCAACCTTACCTAGACCCAATACCTAACTTTTGCCTTTGTCAGCAAAGATGATATGCTTCAGATGTGACGGAGATAATGGAGCATCCGTCAATAGATTCTTGTCACCAGTCATGTGGTTTGTACATCCACTATCGAGGACCCACTCAGTGGCTTTGGGTTGATCATCCTGCAAATGAATTAGTGCAGCTTACAAACTCATGTACTTCCTCAGTGAAGAATATGACATCAATTCATCAGATCAATTTCATCAAGTAAAAGAACTGATAAAGCAATATGAGGACGTGAGAAATGAAAGTTCATTTCTTCATGATTAGCCTGCGTCCTATCAGGCATGCTCAGGTCTCCAGCAAATTCTTTAGACAATTACGTGCGTCTGGAGACCTGACCCTGCAGAAGAGGTTAGTTCTTTCTCTTCACCACCCACATCTGAAGAGGTGGCAAAGAGTTCATCATTCTGCGAGCTCCATATGAGAAGGATGGCATAGAAGCCAGTCCATTTCGTTTCACATAAGAGGGGTTAGAGTAAGCATAAGAGTATGCAGAGAAATTCTTCGAGGACTTATGGACATAATGATTTGAAGAATAATGCACATATCCATAATCCTTAGATCTTCCCTGCAAAACAGACGGGTTATCACGATGATGTTCATATGAGGACTTTGATCCATATGAGGAATTTGGTCCGTATGAGGACTTGAATCCATATGAAGAATTTGGTCCATATGAAGAATTTGATCTGGGGTTCCTATTCTTCACAGGTGGTGTCATGATGACATTCACCTGAAGATTTTCAAGGCATCTTTTGGGAACCCAGATTTTCTTCATTGGGGAGCCGTTCCTGCAGTTAATGCCAACATATCTAGCAAATACTTCACCATTCTGATTTTTGAACAGTTTATAGTTGGAGTCAATTGAGTCATCATCATAATGAGGAGATTCACATGCAAATCCAGATAAGTTAGATAGATCAACTGGAGGTCCCTTTGCAGCAACCCATGTAGTTTTCGGGTACTGCTCAGGCTTCCAATATGTACCATCAGCATTGAGTTTCCTCTCAAAGGCAATACCCTCTTTCCTAGGGTTCCTATTGAGGATCTTCTTTTTAAGCACATCACAAAGAGCCTGATGCCCTTTGAGGCTTTTGTACATGCCTGTCATGTACAATTCCTTCATCCCTGCATCGTCAGTGATACTAGCAATGTCCTCAGATGAGGAATTAGTGATAGCAGAGGCATGTGAAGAATTTGAAACATTAGCAGCATTTGAACATTCAGGTGAAGAATTAGCAGATTCACGTTCAATGCACTTCAAGCATGGAGGAACAAATTCTTCTCGAGAAGCGCTGATTTGTTGAGAAAGTAATGAATCGCGCTCCTTCTGAAGATCTTCATAACTCACTCTTAGCTTCTCAAGGTCTTGCTTTCTTTGAAGAAATTCATAAGAAAGCTTCTCATGATCCGATAAGAGAGTGTTATGATGACTTTGAAGTTTGTCAAGCTTGGGTTGAAGTCTCTGAAGATTTTCAGTCAAAGTTTCAGTGTGATCCATTTCTTCACCCAACATATCATCACTTTTATCTAGCATGTTTTGAACCTTTTCTAAAGCCCTTTGTTGTTTTACAGCAATCTTAGCAAGTTTAGAATAGCTGGGCTTAAGGTTTTCATTAGATTCATTCTCACTTGATTCAGAGGAGGTATATTTGAGTACCTTGGCACCCTTTTCCATGAAGCAATAGGTGGGAGCGTAGTCATCATTCCCTTCACCTGCCTTGTTGGTGAGGTCATTTTCTTCAGGGTTGAAGATAGACTTGCTGACGAATGCAGTAGCGAGAGCAAGGCTCGCCACTCCGGATTCGGACTCCTCAGATGACTCCTCTTCCTCATTTTCTTCAGATTCAGCCTCAGAGTCCATTTCCTTGCCAATAAATGCCCTGGCCTTCTTGGAGCTGCTCTTCTTGTGATATGAAGGCTTTGAGGATTTTGATGATGAGGATTTTGTGGATTTATTCTTTTTCTTCACATCATCAGAACTGTAATCCTTGTATTTCTTATTCTTTGATTCCTTTTCCCACTGAGGACAATCTTGAATGAAATGTCCAGGTTTCTTGTATTTGTGACAGAGCCTCTTCTTGTAGTCACTGGATGAGGAATCATTGCTCCTTGAGGATCTTCCAAGGTGACCACGTCTTGAGAACTTTTGGAACTTATTCACGAGCAGAGCCAGATCATGGCTCAGTTCTTCAAGATCACCAAGGCTGCTACCAGAGTCTTCATCTTCAGACTGAGATACTGCCTTGGCCTTCAGTGCATGTGTTCTGCCATAGCTTGAACCATAGAGATCTCTCTTTTCAGCAAGTTGGAACTCATGAGTATTTAGCCTTTCGAGAATATCAGCGGGATCAAGTGACTTGTAATCAGCATGTTCTTGTATCATCAATGCCAGAGTGTCAAATGAGGAATCAAGCGATCTCAGCAATTTCTTCACCACCTCATGGTCGGTGATGTCAGTGGCACAAAGTGCTTGAAGCTCATTTGAGATGTCAATGAGGCGATCGAATGTTTTTTGAACATTTTCATTGTTGAGTCTTTTAAAGCGGTTGAAGAGATTGCGAAGAACATCAACTCGAGAGTCACGCTGAGTTGAGACTCCTTCATTCACTTTGGACAACCTGTCCCAGATAAGCTTCGCTGTCTCCAAAGCACTCACTCTGCCATACTGTCCTTTGCTCAGATGGCCACATATGATATTCTTCGCTTGAGAGTCGAGTTGCTTGAATCTCTTCACATCAGCAGCATTCAGAGAAGGTGTGACTGAGGGAACACCATTTTCCACAACATACCAGAGATCGTTATCAATTGCTTCAAGATGCATTCGCATCTTATTCTTCCAGTAGGGGTAGTCCGTCCCATCAAAGGTAGGACACCCAGCAGAGACCTTGATCATACCTACGGTCGACATAACTAAAAATCTAGGCGGTTAAACCAAAATCACACAGAACAAGGGAGTACCTTGCTCTGATACCAATTGAAAGTGCATTATATCGACTAGAGGGGGGTGAATAGGCGATTTTTATGAAATTCTTCACTGAGGAATTTGCTCGTGAGGAAATTCCTTAGCGAAGAACTACCAGCAGCGGAATGAGTACTCAAAAGTAAACATAACAGAATACAAGCATAGTCATCATGATGAAATGAAGACAGTCACAGAGTACAGAAGAGTAAACACAGGATAACACAGGATGAAGACAAACAGACTGAAGAAATTGAACTGAGGAAATTGAGAAAGTCTTCAGTCAAAGTCTTCAAACACAGATATGAACAAGAACACAATACAATTATGAGGAAATGAAAGAGTTGAGGAAATAGAACCAGTAAGCTTGGTGAAGACAATGATTTGGTAGACCAGTTCCAACTGCTGTCTCAGTTGTACATCTAGTTGGAGCGGCTGATTATTTAAACTCGAGGACACACAGTCCCGGACACCCGGTCCTGAACACGCAGCTCAGGACACCTAGTCCTCACCGTATTCTCCTTGAACTAAGGTCACACAGACCTCGTCCAATCACTCGTGGTAAGTCTTCAGGCGACTTCCAAACCTTCACAAACTTGGTCACTCGGAGATCCACAATTCCTCTTGGATGCTCTAGACCATGACGCCTAACCTTCTGGAAGAAGCACAGTCTTCAAAGGTAACAAGCGTCGGATCCACGCAGGATCAATCTCTTCAGTGATGCTCAATCACTTGGGGTTTGTAGGTGTTTGGGTTTTGGGTTTTTGGTTTTTCCTCACTTGATGATTTTCACTCAAAGTCCGCAGAGGATGGTTTGCTCTCAAATGACAGGTGCCAGTTTCTCTCGGAGCAGCCAACCAGCTAGTGGTTTTAGGGGGCGACTATTTATAGCCTAGGGAGCAGCCCGACATGATAAGACATAAATGCCCTTCAATGATATGACCGTTAGGTGGATAGATATTTTGGGACAGCTGGCGCATAGCACAGCAACGGTCAGAATTTTGAGTAGCAAAATCCTCAGGGCTATCATGTTCCTCACTGTGTAGGCAATCCGCACTGGCGAATTCCTAACTCCTCAGTCAGGACAAATTCCTCAGAGACCAGAAGAAACTTCGTCTCTGTCACTGAAGAAATTGACTGAACTATATGAGATTTCCAATGGCTTCACTCGAAGGGATTGGTAGGTGTAGGATTTTGAGTTGAGCATCACATGGCATTTTTCCTTAGTATTTCCTCGACCCCCTTTAACAGTACGGTGTTTCCTATGACTCAAGAAAGAGAAAAAACAAAATTATGAAAACGAAAGTCTTCAAGCTTCATATTCCTCGCATGAATATCAAGTCTTCACGGACACACCAATTTCTTCACTTTCAATGTCTTCATGAAAGTCTTCAGAAATATCAAGATCTTCAGTCGAAGATATTTATTTTTAGGGGTCGAATTTTCCTGTAAATATCAAACTCCTCATAGACTTATAGACCTGTGTACACTCACAAATGCATTAGTCCCTTAACCTATAAGTCTTCAATACACCAAAATCACTAAGGGGCACTAGATGGACTTACACCTTTGCATTTCTGGACCAAGTCTTTGGTGTCTTCTAGAGTAGTCGGCCAGAAAAACCCATGTCGGAAAGCTTTGGCCATTAGTGCTCTTGAAGCCGCGTGGTGGCCACACTCGCCTTGGTGAATATCTTTTGAGGATTGCTTGGCCTTGCTCTGGCTCCACGCAGCGCTGGTACACACCAGTGACGCTGCGCCTCACAAGTTCTCTGTTGACAATGGTGTACGCTGCTGCTCGGCGTTGCACTTGCCGGGGCGAGATCTCATCAGTCGACAGCTCTTTGTTCACCAGAAATTTGAGGATGGGATGAGCCCATGAAGGTGTTGTTATTTCTTCGACTGTCGGGACTGCAATTTGTACAAGGGCGGTTGGGCCGGGAGGTGGCGGGTTGGAGTCGGCTGCCGCTTGCTGAGTCGATGAAGTCCCCGGGCCGACTGTTGCAGTCCCAGGGCTGGGTTCTGAAGTCCCCGGGCCGGGTGCAACTACTGCAGTCCCCAAGCCGCCTGCCGCAGTTCCTGCACCGGCTGTTGGGGTCCTCAAGTCGGATCCGACTGCTTCAGGAGGAGCCGGCACGAAGATGGAGTCTGATTCTGGTGACGGCTTGACAGAAGGCTTGAGGAGGCGTTGCAGAGTGACGCCGGCTGGTATTGCTTGCCGGGTAGAGCCAATCCGTGCCAAAGCATCGGCTTTCTCATTGTCATTTGTTCGCACATGGAGGAACTTGCACCCTTCGAAGTATTCGCTTAGTTGCTGTACGAGGAAACGGTAGCTCGCCATTTTGCATCCTTGGCGTCCCAGTCGCCTGACGACTGCTGGACCACCAAATCGGAATCACCATAGCACAAGATCCGGTGAATGCCATGTTCCTTGGCAAGTCGGAGCCCGTGAATGAGTGCTTTGTATTCAGCAACGTTGTTGGAGGCAGCAAAGTGGATCTGCAGCACATATCTGAGTTTTTCGCCTTTGGGAGAGGTGAGGATGATGCCGGCTCCCAAACCGGAGCACATCTTGGAACCATCAAAGTGCATTCGCCAATGAGTGGAGTCTGGCGCTGGTGGCAGGTACTTTGTCTCGTGTCACACCCTAGTTAGTTCAAGCATTAGAGTGTGCATCATGTTTAAATTCCTCTTAAATTTGAAATGGGAAGACAGAACCCCCAGCACCCCCCCTGGAACAACTAGGGTTTACTAAAAACTTTTCCAATGAACCTGAAATGCCCTTCTAAAAAGCCTACCCTTTTTGTTTTGGGTTAAAACCTTTGACAAAAATGGTGCACATTTTTCTAGGACATCAAAGGTCATTGGATTAATCCTTATGGTATTTGCATTTGGGCATTTAAATGCTATACAATATTTTAAATGCTCAAATAATCATAAACTAAAATGTTCGCTGTTGGATATATTCTAAGCAGTGGCCATGATTAATTTTATGATTTATGGTAATGCCCTGGTATTTTTAATAAAGCCCAACAGTTGCAGAAAAATAGAAAAAGAAAACAAATAAGAAAAAGAGAGAGGGAGAAACCCACCTGGGCCTCACCTGTGCCGGCCCGGCCCACCTGGCCTGTGCCAGTCGTCACCCACCTCTGCCAGTAGGCAGAGGCGTGTCGCCGGCGCGTGCACCCGCGGCCACCTCCTGCTTCCACCTCCTGCTGCCTCCTCGTCCCCATCCGAGCGCCACGGAGACACTCAGCACCTCCCTGCACTCCTTCCCTCTCTCCCCCTCGTCTCCCTCACCCTCTCCCGCGATGGCCGAGCGTGATCCTCGCCACCGTTCGCCGTAGTTGTCACCAGAGCCACCCCCTCGCCTCTCCGACAAGCCCATTAGCTCCGCGCTGCCGTCCTCAACCTCCTCGTCGACTCACGCGACGTCGGACGCCTCCAAGCACCTCCCCGACGCCTTCTTCTTCCTCGGTACGCCGAGATCTCCGGCAACGCCTCGACGACGTCCGACCTCCCCCGAGCCCGCTGAGACGCGTTCTGCAACCGCTGTGAGCTCCTCTACCGAACCCCCCTCTTCTCTGCTTCCTTTGCTCGCCGTAGACGCCGCCGCCTTGCTCACCGTAGCACGCCGCCGCGCGAGCTCGACGCCGGCGTCACTCCGGTGACCATTTGGTCAGGCGCGGGTGCTTAACGCACTCACCGCACCTCGTAGCACCTCGCTAGTGTGCCCGTTTCCCCGCTAGCTCGCTACAACAGCAAAATCACCAACGGCCAAGCTCCGGCCGCCGCCTGGCTCGACGCCGTCGTCGTTCCCGGCCATCCCAGCACCAACGAACACTATCGTTGGATGCGCCACACCTCCAGCTACCCGTAGCACTCACCCGCGCATCGAACCATGGCCGGAGCAGCGTTTCTGACGCTCTCCGCCGTCTCGGCCTCGCCGGCGACTCAACGCCGGCGGGATTAACCCCGCTGACCAGGGGTTTGACCCCAGTTTGACCCCGCCCGAGTCACTGATAGGTGGGGCCGGCTCCTAACTTAATTAGATTAGTTTTAATTAGAGCTAATCACTCTGTTAGAGTTTAACGACCTCGTTAACTAACTCTCTCTCATTGACATGTGGGCCCAGGGCCTAACTAACCTAGCTTAGTGCTAACTAAACACTAACTAACTCTGTTAGTTAGCTGAGAGACTGACAGATGGGGCCCACCAATCAGGTTTGACCTGGGCTGGCGCCTTTGACCCGCTGATGTCATAGTGACGCAGTGCTGACGCATTAATTCAATTACTGGATTTATTCTTTAATAGGAAATTCCAGAAAATAGTCAAAACTTCTAAAAATCATAGAAAATCAACCATAGCTCCAAATGCAAAGATTTATATATTAAAAATGATCAGAAAAATTCAATCTATCCATTTGTAATGGTTTCATGCATGACAAAACAAGTTAACCTTGATGTTTAAGCAGAATAAGGTAATGCACTAATAAGGCCATGTTTAATGAGCTAATATTTGAATCTTTGATTCAAATGAGTTCATCCCCTTCTGTTTTAGCTTGCATTAAGGCAAGACACTTTCATCTTGCCATGTCATAGCATGCATCATATTGTTGCATATTGCCATGTGTTGATTATGTTCAGTGTGATTTTCGTGGTAGGTTCTGCCTCCGAGGATAACCCCGAGTATCCGTCTGAAGGGCAAGCAACCCATTGATCATTCCGATACAAACCCATGTTCTCGCTTCTGCTCTTGTTTACTGCATTAAGACAACGCGATTCAAACTGCTGTGTGCTATGGTAGTTGAACCCTTATCCTCTGCATGACCTGTCATTGCCACAGTAACTAGATGAAACCCACTAGCATGTGTAGGAGTTGATTGAGCAATGTATGTGATTCCTAACTTGCTATGCCTGCTATGCTTAGAGTTGTGTCATGTCTGGTTCATCTGGGTGATGGGCTAGAGTGATATGATTATGTCGGTAATGTGAGGGATGTGTTGAACATGTTTTCGTAAAGGTATCGATGAGAGGCCATGTAGGAGTACATGGTGGGTTGTTTCATTGAGGCCATCCATAAGAACTGAGATCTGTATGCGTGATTTAAGATTCAGTTACTACCACACATTGGGCCCTGAAATATGACCCCGCTCGACTTACTGACCCATCTCGTCCTCTATCCAGGAGTTGCAACTAGTTTCTGGTGTTTGTAGGGTTATGTGTTGGCGGCCGTGCGTAGCGCTGACCCTAGGGGTGGGCTATGATGCGGTAGATACACCATGGCACGGTGTACCGAGTCGCCCGTTTAGTGTCTCGGGAACCCTGCACACATCGTTTGGGGCCGTTGAGGACACCCCGGCCGGATTTCCTTGCGGATGGAACCTGAATAGGCGATAAACCTAGACTGGAGACTTGTGAGGTTAGTCAGGTCGTGGTCTACACCCACGTCGGTTTTCGCTTGAAGTCTGTCGAGCACATGTCGTGTGCAGACGCTAAGTGGTGGAAACATGTGTGACGAAGTACACCCCTGCAGGGTATAAAACTATTCGAATAGTCGCGTCCACGGTAAAGGACTACTTGGTTGCCTATACAGTTCATAGACAAGTTAATGGTTACTACTAAAAGACTCAAGATAAGTGTGAGTACCGAGGATGGCCCTCTCGTAGGATGACGAGGGAGGATCCCCGGTGGAGTATTGTGTTGGTGAGTAGTGGACTCGTGTGCAAAAACTATTTTACTAGTGGAGTTCCGTAGGATAGCTTAGCCAAGAGTCAAAGCTGGCTTGCTGCAATAACCCCACCACCTTCTTGAGAATGAGCATGTATAGTAGGTTTTGTTGTAAGACTTGCTGAGTACCTTTGTACTCATGTTTGCTTAATTACTGTTTTCAGACGACAACACCGCCCCCTCCGATGGGTTCTACGTAGACCTTGACGTCGACGAGTGACTAGCCACCCAGGTGGTGATTCTGGCCATGGAGGGCCCTATGTAGATAGACAGGCTTCGAGAAGCCTTCTTTCTTTCTAGTGTCTGTACTCAGACTATTTGCTTCCGCATGTGCTTGTATGCTTGTATGACTTGAGTGTTGGGTCATGTGACCCCTACCTATATGAACTTGTTATGTATGGCTCTCTGGAGCCTTTAAATAAAGTACTTGAGTTGTAGAGTTTTTTTGTCATGCCATGTTGTATGTACTCATATCGGGCATATTGTGTGTATGATTGAAATGCTTGGTATGAGTGGGATCCGACAATCTAGTTGTTTATCCTTGGCAGCCGTTCTTATGGGGAAATGTAGTCTAGTGTTCCTCGAGCCATAGTAGTCCGCTACAGCCCGGTTCACCAGAGTCCTGCTAGCCCAGCACTACTGCTCAGGACACTTGACTGGTCGGCATGTGTTTCACTTCGTTCCTATGTCTGTCCCTTCGGGGAAATGTCACGCGGTGACATCCGGAGTCCTACCTAGCCTGCTACCGCCCGGGTTCCCCGGAATCCTGTTAGCCTAGTGCTATAGCCTGGATTCACTCGCTGATGACCGACATGCTCGATGTGATTCATGTATGCCTGTCTCCATAGGTCTGTGCCGCTTTGGGGTTCATGACTAGCCATGTCGGCCCGTGTTCTCTGTCATATGGATGCTAGCGACACTATCATATACGTGAGCCAAAAGGCACAAACGGTCCCGGGCCATGGTAAGGCGACACCGTGGGATACCGTGCATGAGGCCGCAACGTGATATGAGGTGTTACTGGCTAGATCGATGTGACCTGGAATCGGGGTCCTGACAGCGTTGGCATCAGAGCCGGACTGCTTGTAGGTTCGTTGAGCCAAACTGGTCGATGTCGAGTCTAGAAATGCTTTAGTTATATGTAGGGGAATTGATTGTGGGAGGGAACGTAAGGCTCTTTTACTCCTTTACCTTATGCCCTCTGATCTGAGTCATTCTCTTCTCATTCAGTGTGGGTTAAGGACTAGGCTCTCTTCTTCTATCAGGTTCACGTGTTACTAATCAGTAGTAGCTTATAGGATTGTTGTTACAAGCCTCAGTATAGTTTCTACTACTTTTAGTATGTTGCCAGTTGAATCAGAACCTTGATATGATGTTGTTGAGTGGTATTGCACACTTTTGTGGATGTCTTAAATCTTTTTCTGAGCAATTACAGCTGTTATGCTGTCCAATTTTCCCTAGAAATTCTAATGTCTTTGCATTGTGGTTGTGCTTTCAGATGGCCAACCATGTTCAAAACCAAGTGGTTCGCCTGACCCGGTGCCTCGACGTGCCTGGTCATACTGCTATGTTAGTCCGGGTAATGATCGAGACGGGTTACCGTTGGTATCCGGAATACACCGTCGAAGAGCAATTCCGAGACTTTAATCAAAGCCAATATTTCTGCACCATCAGGATATTTCCTTCTTATCCTGGATCTACCGAGCCCCTTCACTGTTCCTATGGACTCGGGGTTACTATTGAGATGGCTGTGCAGGATGCTGCCTATTCCATGATGACCATCATGCGAGTCTGGACTGGCCTGCTTCGGAACACCGACTTCCGTTACATGCCAGCTTCACTTCCGGGAGCACAAGGGTATCTTCAGGCTATCTATGCTGACTCCACTCAGGAGGACTCACTAACTCGTACCACTGCTGAGATGCTCGAGGATAAAGACCGAGAGAATCGGGCCTTGAGGCTGGACCTTTTCAACACCCGTGCTGATCATTGGGCCACATTGACTCGGTTTGCACCTGCGGTGCAAGCTGGATGTATGGATATAAGGGATCTGTATCCTGTGAGATCTGCTCTGCCAGACATGCATGGTGGATTGGCGTGATGTGGGAGGCATCACCCCACCCCGTGGTCCCCGCAGGCCACCGTTTGTTGGTCCAAGACCTCATCCTAGCCCCTTTGGTCCACAAGCTCCTCAGGACCGTCTGTTCCCGGATGATCATGTTGAATTTCCAGGCTATGGAGGTGACTTCTATGAGGACTACTACGGAGCTGTCTGAGTTAGTAGTAGTATCACTAGTATTGTAATAGTTGTATCTCCACTGTCCTGCGTGACTTGTGGAATATGACTTGGTGTGTAATCAATTCCGGAGGTGTAGACAAATAATGTATAGGAGCTTGGAATGCCTCCGATGAGATGTAACGTCTTTCATCATAGTTCTACTGTAGCCTGGGCTTGTACTAAACTATGTATGATGTGTATGACCGTTGGTATATATATGGCAGTTTTATATTACCATGACATACGGATGAACATCTCTGCATTCCGTGTTATCCATTACATTCTGCACTTCCTTGCTAAGTTTGAGCCATCCTTATCTAAACCGTTGTCTTGTTTTTTCCTAGGATGATCAACACCCGCAGCTACCCTACTGCCCCGGAGCAGGGGGAAGCCAGTGCAGCTAGGGGTGAAAATCTGCCTCACCCGCCCTCTCTGGCCGAAGTGATGCTGGAGGCGGAAAGAAACAAGCGTGAGACTAACCGCCTGCTAGAGCGGATTGAGAAAAACACTGCATGCCACCCGCGAAATGACTTGGTGTCAATCAATGACTTTATCAAGCTGTACCCACTAAAGTTTAACCATTCCATCGAACCCCTCGACGCGGATGACTGCCTTCACAGCATTAATCACAAGCTACGTTCTGCCAATGTAGCCGAAGCCGACAAGGTTACTTGTGCTACCTATCACCTCGAAGGCCCTGCTAGCCTCTGGTGGGAAAACTTCGAAGCTATGTGCCCGGTCGGCCAAATTACTACTTGGGCTGAATTCAGTGAGGCTTTCCATGAGCATCACATTCCGGAAGGTCTCATAGATCGCAAGAGGGAGGAGTTCTGCAATTTCACCCAAGGAAGACTGACTGTGGATGCATATCGTCGTGAATTTGGGAATCTGGCACGTTATGCCCCTGAAGAGGTATCTACTGACGCTAAGAAGCAGGCAAGGTTCCGCAAGGGACTTAGCCCAGAGCTTCGCCGCGACCTTCGTCTGCACGAGTGCACCTCCTTTCAGAAGTTGGTCAATAAAGCCATCAGTGCTGAGACAGGCCAGACTGATTATGACGCTTCACGCAAGCACTCCCGTGATTTTGGCTCTTCATCTGGCTCTGGAGCTCAGAAGCGCCGGGTGTGGATCCCAAGCACGGCACTGCCACCCAGGTTCATCCCGAGGCCATCCTTTGAGGCGCCTCGTCCCAACCAGCAATTTGCACCGCCCAAGCCCTATGGTGGCCCCGCTGCTAATGCTGCTCCACGCCCCAATGTGGTGACATGCTTTAAGTGTTGAGAGCTGGGTCACTATAGCCGAGAGTGTCCCCAGAACAACAACCCCAATCAAACTGGAAAGTCTGTTGGCCGTGGTAAGCCCGCGGGAAAGACATTCTACGCCAAGCCGGTCACCACTTCCCGTGGCCATGTCAACTATGTTTCAGCCGAGGAGGCTCATGAGGATCCCAACGTCGTCCTTGGTACACTCCTTGTTAACTGCCATCCGGCATCTTTTCTTTTCGATACTGGAGCATCTCATTCATTCATATCCGAGAACTATGCTCGATTGCATAACACGACATTCTGTGACATGCCCACTTCCATGGTAATTCAAACTCCGGGTTCCAAACGGCAAACTTCTAGAGTAAGCCATGGGAACGAAATTCTTGTCGATAGACTTGTTTTCCTTGCATCCTTAATAGCTCTCAAGTCCTCGGACATAAACATCATCTTGGGTATGGACTGGATGTCAGCTCATTATGCTAAGATTGATTGTGCCACTAGAACCGTTCAACTTACTCACCCATCGGGCAAGACAGTAAATGTCTTAACTCGAGTGGCCAAGCGCCAACTTTACTCCCTAAATGCCAAACCCCTTCCAGACCTTGAGGATGTTCCAGTAGTCCGAGACTTTCTGGATGTCTTTCTAGAAGAACTGCCAGGTGTTCCACCTGACAGGGATGTCGAGTTCGTGATAGACCTTGTTCCAGGAACCGTTCCAATTTCTCGGAGACCCTATAAGATGGCACCCTTAGAACTAGCCGGGCTTAAGAACCAACTCGATGAGTCCTTGAAAAATGGTTTCATCCGTCCTAGTTCCTCTCCTTGGGCTTGCCCCGTCCTCTTCGTCAAGAAGAAGGATGGAACGGATCGAATGGTTGTAGATTACCGACCTGTCAACTTGGTCACCATCAAGAACAAGTATCCGCTTCCCAGGATCAACGATCTGTACGATCAGCTCGCTGGATCCTCAGTCTTTTCCAAGATGGATTTGAGGTTAGGCTACCATCAGATCAAAATCAGAAACGGGGACATTCCAAAACGGCTTTTGTCACTCGTTATGGCCAATACAAATACACCGTTATGTCCTTCGGTTTAACCAATGCCCTAGCTACCTTCTCTCGGTTAATGAACTCGGTTTTCATGGAGTATTTGGATAAATTCGTCGTAGTATACCTCGATGACATACTCATCTACTCCAAGAATGAGGAGGAACATGCCGAACATCTAAGGCTGGTATTGATGAAACTTCGAGAGCATCGCCTTTATGCCAAATTCTCCAAGTGTGAATTTTGGTTGCCAAAAGTGACCTATCTAGGCCATGTAATCTCTGGTAAGGGTATTGCTGTCAATCCCGAGCGAGTTCAAGCTGTCCTTGATTGGACTCCACCTGAGACAGTCAAGCAAGTTCAGAGCTTCCTTGGCTTAGCGAGCTATTGCCGCCGCTTCGTCGAGAATTTCTCCAAGGTTGCTAAACCTCTAACTGAACTCCTCAAGAAAGATAAAAAGTTCGAGTGGACTCCACAGTGCGAGTTCAGGTTTCAGGAACTGAAAAGACGCCTGACATCTGCTCCCGTACTGGTACCACCAGATTTTCTCGAAGGACTTTGTTATCTATTACGAGGCCTCGCGACAAGGACTAGGTTGCATACTCATGCAGGATCGTCAGGTAATTTCCTATGCTTCACGGCAATTACACCCACATGAGGAAAATTATCCCACACATGATCTAGAGCTTGCAGCTGTAGTCCATGCACTTAAAACTTGGCGACATTACCTCCTCGGTAATCGTTGCGAGATCTTCACCGATCACCAAAGTTTGAAATATATCTTCACCCAACCAGATTTGAATCTCAGGCAAAGACGTTGGGTCGAGTTGATCTCGGATTACGACTAAGGAATAACTTACACCCGGGCAAAGCCAATGTCATGGCTGATGCACTAAGTCGTAAGTCCTATTGTAACAACCTGATGTTACAACAAAGTCAACCACTTCTCCATGAGGAATTTCGTAAGCTAAATCTTCACATTGTTCCTTGAGGATTCCTATCCACCCTGGTGGCGAGACCTACCCTTATGGATCAAATCATAGCTGCCCAGAAGCGTGATAAGGGCATATTCTGGATTAAGGAAAACATTGCTAGCGGAGTTGCTAAATGTTTTTCCATGGATGAGCGAGGTGTTGTCTTCTTCGAGAACCGCTTGGTGGTTCCCAAGAAACAACATCTACGCCAGTTGATTCCTAAGGAAGCTCATGAATCCCCTCTCACCATTCATCCCGGTAGTACCAAAATGTATCAAGACCTACGCCAGAGGTTTTGGTGGACTAGGATGAAGAGAGAAATTGCTCAATACATTGCTAGCTGCGACGTCTGTCATCGTGTTAAAGCAGAGCATCAACGGCCTGCTGGCACCCTTCAACCTTTGGCTATTCCTGAGTGGAAATGGGATAAAATCAGTATGGATTTCATTACTGGGTTTCCCAGGACCAAGAGAGGGAATAATGCCATCTTCGTCGTGATCGACCGTCTTTCCAAGGTAGCCCATTTCCTACCTGTTCGTGAGAGTATCACCGCTAGCCAGCTAGCTGACTTGTACATCTCCCGAATAGTGTCTCTTCATGGTGTTCCATTGGAAATTAACTCAGACCGTGGGAGTCTCTTCACCTCTCGATTTTGGGAAAGTTTCCAAAATGCTATGGGAACTCGTCTCTCTTTTAGCACCGCCTTCCACCCTCAATCAAGTGGTCAAGTAGAACAAGTCAATCAAATTCTGGAAGATATGCTCCGAGCCTCTGTCATCTCGTTCAGAATGGGTTGGGAGAAAAGCCTTCCATTTGCGGAGTTTGCTTATAACAATAGTTATCAAGCTAGTTTGGGCAAAGCTCCTTTCGAAGTTCTCTATGGACGAAAATGTCGAACGCCTCTTAACTGGTCAGAAACCGGGGAATGACAACTCTTTAGCCCAGATATGATTCAGGAAGCAGAAGAACAGGTTTGCGTTATTCATGAGAAATTGAAAACAGCCCAATCTCGTCAAAACAGTCAATCTGATCGTAAACATAAGCCTATGACTTATGAAGTCGGCGAGAAGGCTTACCTTCGGGTTACTCCGTTAAAGGGAACCCATCGTTTCGGTATCAAAGGCAAATTGGCTCCTCGTTACATTGGACCCTTTCGCATTCTTGCCAAACGAGGAGAAGTTGCCTACCAATTGGAACTACCTTCGCATCTTTCTAGAGTTCACGATGTCTTCCACGTTTCTCAACTCAGGCGTTGCTTCGCGGATCCTATCCGTGGAGTGGACCACGAAACGCTTGATCTACAAGATAACCTCTCATATCGAGAATATCTCGTTCGTATCCTTGATCAAGCCGAGCGTACCACTCGACGCCATAATATCAAGTTTCTCAAGGTTCAATGGTCACACCATTCCGAGAAAGAAGCCACTTGGGAAAGGGAGGATCGTCTCCGACTCGAGTACCCCACCTTCTTCCCGGAGGATCCTAAATCTCGGGACCAGATTCTTTTGAGTGGCGGTGAGTTGTCACACCCTAGTTAGTTCAAGCATTAGAGTGTGCATCATGTTTAAATTCCTCTTAAATTTGAAATGGGGAAGACAGAACCCCCAGCACCCCCCCTGGAACAACTAGGGTTTACTAAAAACTTTTCCAATGAACCTGAAATGCCCTTCTAAAAAGCCTACCCTTTTTGTTTTGGGTTAAAACCTTCGACAAAAATGGTGCACATTTTTCTAGGACATCAAAGGTCATTGGATTAATCCTTATGGTATTTGCATTTGGGCATTTAAATGTTATAAAATATTTTATATGCTCAAATAATCATAAACTAAAATGTTTGCTGTTGGATATATTCTAAGCAGTGGCCATGAATAATTTTATGATTTATGGTAATGCCCTGGTAGTTTTAATAAAGCCCAACAGTTGCAGAAAAATAGAAAAAGAAAACAAATAAGAAAAAGAGAGAGGGAGAAACCCACCTGGGCCTCACCTGTGCCGGCCCAGCCCACCTGGCCTGTGCCAGTTGTCACCCACCTCTGCCAGTAGGCAGAGGCGTGCCGCCGGCGCGTGCACCCGCGGCCACCTCCTGCTTCCACCTGCTGCTGCCTCCTCATCCCCATCCGATCGCTACGAAGACGCCCAGCACCTCCCTGCACTCCTCCCCTCTCTCCCCCTCGTCTCCCTCATCCTCTCCCGCGATGGCCGAGCGCGATCCTCGCCGCCGTTCGCCGTAGTTGTCACCATAGCCACCCCCTCGCCTCTCCGACAAGCCCATTAGCTCCGCGCTGCCGTCCTCGACCTCCTCGTCGACTCACGCGACGCCGGACGCCTCCAAGCACCTCCCCGATGCCTTCTTCTTCCTCGGTCCGCCGAGATCGCCGGCAACGCCCCGACGACGTCCGACCTCCCCCGAGCCCGCTGAGACACGTTCTGCAACCGCCGTGAGCTCCTCTACCGAACCCCCCTCTTCTCTGCTTCATTTGCTCGCCGTAGACGCCGCCCCCTTGCTCACCGTAGCACGCCGCCGCACGAGCTCGACGCCGGCGTCATTCTGGTGACCATTTGGTCAGGCGCGGGTGCTTAACACACTCACCGCACCTCGTAGCGCCTCGCTAGTGCGTCCGTTTCCCCGCTAGCTTGCTGCAGCAGCAAAATCACCAACGGCCGAGCTCCGGCCGCCGCCTGGCTCGACGCCGTCGTCGTTCCCGGCCATCCCAGCACCAACCAATGCCACCGTTGGATGCGCCACACCTCCAGCTACCCGTAGCACTCACCCGCGCATCGAACCGTGGCCGAAGCAGCGTTTTCGACGCTCTCCGCCGTCTCGGCCTCGCCGGTGACTCAACGCCGGCGGGATTTACCCCGCTGACCAGGGGTTTGACACAAGTTTGACCCCGCCCGAGTCACTGATAGGTGGGGCCGGCTCCTAACTTAATTAGATTAGTTTTAATTAGAGCTAATCACTCTGTTAGAGTTTAACGACCTCGTTAACTAACTCTCTCTCATTGACATGTGGGCCCAGGTCCTAATTAATCTAGCTTAGTGCTAACTAAACACTAACTAACTCTATTAGTTAGCTGAGAGACTGACAGATGGGGCCCACCAGTCAGGTTTGATCTAGGCTGGCGCCTTTGACCGGCTGATGTCACAGTGACGCAGTGCTGACGCATTAATTCAATTACTGGATTTATTCTTTAGTAGGAAATTCTAGAAAATAGTCAAAACTTCTAAAAATCATATAAAATCAACCATAGCTCCAAATTCAAAGATTTATATATGAAAAATGATCAGAAAAATTCAATCTATCCATATGTAATGGTTTCATGCATGACAAAACAAGTTAACCTTGCTGTTTAAGCAGAATAAGGTAATGCACTAATAAGGCCATGTTTAATGAGCAAATATTTGAATATTTGATTCAGATGAGTTCATCCCCTTCTGTTTTAGCTTTCATTAGGCCAAGACTCTTTCATCTTGCCATGTCATAGCATGCATCATATTGTTGCATATTGCCATGTGTTGATTATGTTCGGTGTGATTTTCGTGGTAGGTTCTGCCTCTGAGGATAACCCCGAGTATCCGTCTGAAGGGCAGTACCCTACTACCTCCACAACAGGCAAGCAACCCATTGATCATTCCGATACAAACCCATGTTCTCGCTTCTGCTCTTGTTTACTGCATTAAGACAACGCGATTCAAACTGATGTGTGCTATGGTAGTTGAACCCTTATCCTCTGCATGACCTGTCATTGCCACAGTAACTAGATGAAACACACTAGCATGTGTAGGAGTTGATTGAGCCATGTATGTTATTCCTACCTTGCTATGCCTGCTATGCTTAGAGTTGTGTCAGGTCTGGTTCATCTGGGTGATGGGCTAGAGTGATATGATTATGTCGGTAATGTGAGGGATGTGTTTAACATGTTTTGGTAAAGGTATCGATGAGAGGCCATGTAGGAGTACATGGTGGGTTGTTTCATTGAGGCCGTCCATAAGAACTGAGATCTGTATGCGTGATTTAAGATTCAGTTACTACCACACATTGGGCCCTGAAATATGACCCCGCTCGACTTACTGACCCATCTCGTCCTCTGTCCAGGAGTTGCAACTAGTTTCTGGTGTTTGTAGGTTATGTGTTGGCGGCCGTGCGTAGCGCTGACCCTAGGGGTGGGCTATGATGCGGTAGATACACCATGGCACGGTGTACCAAGTCGCCCGTTTGGTGTCTCGAGAACCCTGCACACATCGTTTGGGGCTGTTGAGGACACCCCGGCCGGATTTCCTTGCGGATGGAACCTGAATAGGCGATAAACCTGGACTAGAGACTTGTGAGGTTAGTTAGGTCATGGTCTACACCCACGTCGGTTTTCGCTTGAAGTTTGCCGAGCACATGTCGTGTGCAGATGCTAAGTGGTGGAAACATGTGTGACGAAGTACACCCCTGCAGGGTATAAAACTATTCGAATAGCCGCGTCCGTGGTAAAGGACTACTTGGTTGCCTATACAGTTCATAGACAAGTTAATGGTTACTACTAAAAGACTCAAGATAAGTGTGAGTACCGAGGATGGCCCTCTCGTAGGATGACGAGGGAGGATCCCCGGTGGAGTATTGTGTTGGTGAGTAGTGGACTCGTGTGCGAAAACTATTTTACTAGTGGAGTTCCGTAGGATAGCTTAGCCAAGAGTCAAAGCTGGCTTGCAGCAATAACCCCACCACCTTCTTGAGAATGAGCATGTGTAGTAGGTTCTGTTGTCAGACTTGCTGAGTACCTTTGTACTTATGTTTGCTTAATTACTGTTTTCAGACGACAACACCGCCCCCTCCGATGGGTTCTACGTAGACCTTGACGTCGACGAGTGACTAGCTACCCAGGTGGTGATTCTGGCCATGGAGGGCCCTATGTAGATAGACAGGCTTCGAGAAGCCTTCTTTCTTTCTAGTGTCTGTACTCAGACTATTTGCTTCCGCATGTGCTTGTATGCTTGTATGACTTGAGTGTTGGGTCATGTGACCCCTACCTATATGAACTTGTTATGTATGGCTCTCTGGAGCCTTTAAATAAAGTACTTGAGTTGTAGAGTTTTGTTGTCATGCCATGTTGTATGTACTCATATCAGGCATATTGTGTGTATGATTGAAATGCTTGGTATGAGTGGGATCCGACAATCTAGTTGTTTATCCTTGGCAGCCTTTCTTATGGGGAAATGTAGTCTAGTGTTCCTCGAGCCATAGTAGTCCGCTACAGCCCGGTTCACCGGAGTCCTGCTAGCCCAGCACTACTGCTCAGGACACTTGACTGGCCGGCATGTGTTTCACTTTGTTCCTATGTCTGTCCCTTCGGGGAAATGTCACGCGGTGACATCCGGAGTCCTGCCTAGCCTGCTACAGCCCGGGTTCCCTGGAGTCCTGTTAGCCCAGTGCTACTGCCCGGATTCACTCGCTGATGACCGACATGCTCGATGTGATTCATGTATGCCTGTCTCCAGAGGTCTGTGCCGCTTTGGTTTCACGACTAGCCATGTCGGCCCGGGTTCTCTGTCATATGGATGCTAGCGACACTATCATATATGTGAGCCAAAAGGTGCAAATGGTCCCGGGCCATGGTAAGGCGACACCGTGGGATACCGTGCGTGAGGCCGCAATGTGATATGAGGTGTTACCGGCTAGATCGATGTGACTTGGAATCGGGGTCCTGACATCTCGGCCCAGTCGACGAGGAAGTCGGCCAGTGCTAGTGACTTGATGACGGTGCGAGGCTGGTAGTACATGGTGTAGGGGGCCAAATCTATGGCCCATTTGGCCACTCGGCTTGAAGCATCTTTGCTTCCAATGATCTCGGCAAGTGGAGCAGTGCAGACCACAGTGATTGGGTGCAAAATGCACGCCGTAGCACATCTTTTGATTGTGGGGGTAATTCTCCTTGGAGGCGGACAACACTTCACTCAGGTAATACACCGGCCTCTGGACTGGCAGTGCTTTGCCTTCTTCCTTTCGTTCCACAACTATGGCTGTGCTGACCACCCGGCTGGTGGCGGCGATGTAGAGGAGCATGGGCTCCTTAGGAGTCGGAGCCGCCAGGACAGGCGGAGTGGTTAGCATCTTCTTGAGCTAGAGAAAAGCTTCATCCGCCTTGTCGTTCCACTCGAAAAAAGTGGTTTTCTTCATAAGTTGGTATAGGGGAAGAGCCTTCTCGCCCAGCTGACTAATGAAACATCTGATGGATGCCAAGCAACCGGTGAATTTTTGCACGTCCAGCAGTCGGGTGGGCACCTCCATCCTCTCGATGGCCTTGATCCTCACAGGGTAGCAATCTATGCCGCGCTTTGAGACCAAGAAGGCAAGCAGCTGGCCGGCTGGCACTCCAAAGACGCATTTCTCCGAGTTGAGCTTCATTTGAAATCGGCGCAAGTTCTCAAAGGTTTCCTTGAGGTCTTCTAGAAGCGTTCCACGCTTCTCCGTCTTCACCACAACGTCGTCCACATAGACATGGGCGTTTCTGCCGAGTTGCTTGAGGAGACACTTCAGCATGCAACGCTGAAATGTGGCGCCGGCATTCCTCAAGCCGAACGTCATGGTCAGGTAGCAGAAGGCTCTGAATGGCGTGATGATGGCGGTCTTCAACCTGTCGGCCGGGTTTAGCTTGATCTGATGATACCCTGAGTATGCATTCAAAAAGCTCAATAGCTCGCATCCGGCTCTGGAGTCTATCACTTGGTCGATTCTTGGCAAGGCAAAGGGATCTTTGGGGCAAGCTTTGTTGAGGCTGGTATAATCGATACACATGTGCCACTATTTATTCTTCTTCAGTACAAGGACTAGGTTGGCTAACCATTCTAGAAAGAACACCTCCATGATGAAGCCGGCTGCTAGAAGCCGGGCTATCTCTTCTCCAACAACTCTTCTCTTCTCTTGTGACAGGCGGTGCAAGGGCTGCCTGACTGGCTTGGCATCAGATCGGACATGTAGCTTGTGCTCGGTGAAATCCGTCGGAACACCCGACATGTCCTTCGGAGACCATGCAAAGATGTCCCGATTCTCACAGAGGAAATCGACGAGCTCGCTTTCCTATTTGCTGTCAAGGTTTGCACCTATGACAGCATGCCTCTCCGGGTGCTCCGGGTCCAAGGGTATCTTCTTTGTTTCTTTTGCCAGCTTGAACGAGCCCTCAGCTTCCGACTCCTTGGGGTTGGGTGACATTTCCGGCTGCTTGCCTGCCATTGCCACAACCCGGTCAAGGAGCTGCTTCTCTACTGCAATCATGAGGGACTCGGCTAGCCGACTACTGTCGGCTGCATAGGCGGATGACTTCTTGTAGTCCCCCGCTATGGTCAGGATTCCCTTGGAGCTCGGCATCTTCATCTTGAGGTAAGCATAGTGAGGGACCGCCATGAACTTGGCCAGAGCAGGCCGGCCAAGTAGCGCATGATAGGGGCTCTCAAGGTCCACCACCTCAAACCATACTGGCTCTCGGCGAAAGTGATTTTTGTCTCCGAAGAGTGTTGGGGAACGTGGTAATTTCAAAACATTTCCTACGCACACGCAAGATCATGGTGATGCATAGCAACGAGAGGGGAGAGTCTGTCCATGTACCCTCATAGACCGGAAGCGGAAGCGTTAGCACAACGTGGTTGATGTAGTTGTATGTCTTCACGATACGATCGATCAAGTACCGAATGCATGGCACCTCTGAGCTCTACACACGTTCAACTCGATGACGTCCCTCGAACTCCGATCCAGCTGAGTGTTAAGGGAGAGTTTCATCAGCACTACGGTGTGGTGATGATGATGATGTTCTACCGACGCAGGGCTTCGCCTAAGCACCGCTACAATATGATAGAGGTGGATTATGGTGGAGGGGGGCACCGCACACGGCTAAGAGATCAAGAGATCAATTGTTGTGTCTATGGGGTACCCCCCTCCTCCGTATATAAAGGGGGGAGGAGGAGAGGGCCGGCCAAGGGGGTGGTGCGCCCTAGGAGGGGGAAACCTACTCCAAGTAGGTTTGCCCCTCCCTTTCCTAGTCCAAGAAGGAGGGGGGAGGAAGGAGTGGGAGAGGGGAAAGGCAAGGGGGCGCCGCCCCCCTTTCCTTGTCCTATTCGCACTCAAGGGGAGAGGGTGCGCCTCTTGCCCTGGCCGGCCCCTCTCTCTCCACTAAGGCCCAACAAGGCCCATTAGTTCCCGGGGGGTTCCGGTAACCCCCAGTATTCCAATAAATGTTTGAAACCTTTCGGAACCTTTCTGGTGTCCAAACATAGTCATCCAATATATCGATCTTTACGTCTCAACCATTTCGAGACTCCTCATCATGTCCGTGATCACATCCGGGACTCCGAACTACCTCCGGTACATCAAAACATATAAACTCATAGTATAACAGTCATCTAACTTTAAGCGTGCGGACCCTACGGGTTCGAAAACTATGTAGACATGACCGAGACACGTCTCCGGTCAATAACCAATAGCGGAACCTGGATGCTCATATTGGCTCCTATATATTCTACGAAGATCTTTACCGGTCAAACCGCATAACAACATACGTTGTTCCCTTTGTCATCGGTATGTTACTTGCCCGAGATTCGATCGTCGGTATCTCAATACCTAGTTAAATATCGTTACCGGCAAGTCTCTTTACTCATTCCGTAATACATCATCCCGCAACTAACTCATTAGTTGCATTGCTTGGAAGGCTTATAGTGATGTGCATTACCAAGTGGGCCCAGAGATACCTCTCCGACAATCGGAGTGACAAATCCTAATCTCGAAATATGCCAACTCAACAAGTACCCTGTAGAGCTACTTTATAAGCACCCAGTTACATTGTGACATTTGGTAGCATAATCTCATAGTCATAGGAACATGTATAGGTCATGAAGAAAGCTAACGAAATGGGTCAAGTCAATCACATCATTCTCCTAATGATGTGATCCCATTAATCAAATGACAACACTTTGTCTATGGTTAGGAAACATAACCATCTTTGATTAACGAGCTAGTCAAGTAGAGGCATACTAGTGACACTATGTTTGTCTATGTATTCACACATGTATCATGTTTCCGGTTAATACAATTCTAGCATGAATAACAAACATTTATCATGATATAAGGAAATAAATAATAACTTTATTATTGACTCTAGGGCATATTTCCTTCAGTCTCCCACTTGCACTAGAGTCAATAATCTAGATTACACAGTAATGATTCTAACACCCATGGAGCCTTAGTGTTGATCATGTTTTGCTCATGGAAGAGGCTTAGTCAACGTGTCTGCAACATTCAGATCCGTATGTATCTTGCAAATCTCTATGTCTCCCACCTGGACTTGATCCCGGATAGAGTTGAAGCGTCTCTTGATGTGCTTGGTTCTCTTGTGAAATCTGGATTCCTTTGCTAAAGCAATTGCACCAGTATTGTCACAAAAGATTTTCATTGGTCCCGATGCACTAGGTATGACACCTAGATCGGATATGAACTCCTTCATCCAGACTCCTTCATTTGATGCTTCCAAAGCAGCTATGTACTCCGCTTCACATGTAGATCCTGCTACGACGCTTTGTTTAGAACTGCATCAACTGACAGCCCCACCGTTTAATAAAAACATGTATCCGGTTTGCGATATAGAATTGTCCGGATCAGTGTCAAAGCTTGCATCGACATAACCATTTATGACGAGTTCTTTGTCACCTCCATAAATGAGAAACATATCCTTCGTCCTTTTCAGGTATTCAGGATGTTCTTGACCGCTGTCCAGTGATCCACTCCTGGATTACTTTGGTACCTCCCTGCTAAACTAATTAGCAAGGCACACATCAGGTCTGGTACACATCATTGCATACATGATAGAGCCTATGGCTGAAGCATAGGGAACATCTTTCATTTTCTCTCTATCTTCTGCAGTGGTCGGGCATTGAGTCTTACTCAACTTCACACCATGTAACACAGGCAAGAACCCTTTCTTTGCTTGATCAATTTTGAACTTCTTCAAAACTTTGTGAAGGTATGTGCTTTGTGAAAGTCCAATTAAGCGTCTCGATCTATCTCTATAGATCTTGATGCCCAATATATAAGCAGCTTCTCTGAGATCTTTCTTTGAAAAACTCTTATTCAAATATCCTTTTATGCTATCCAGAAATTCTATATCATTTCCAATCAACAATATGTCATCCACATATAATATCAGAAATGCTATAGAGCTCCCACTCACTTACTTGTAAATACAGGCTTCTCCAAAAGTCTGTATAAAACCATAAGCTTTGATCAGACTATCAAAACGTTTATTCCAACTCCGAGAGGCTTGCACCAGTCCATAAATGGATGGCTGGAGCTTGCACACTTTGTTAGCTCCCTTTGGATCGAAAAAACCTTCTGATTGCAACATATACAACTCTTCTTCCAGAAATCCATTCAGGAATGCTGTTTTGACAACCATTTGCCAAATTTCATAATCATAAAATGTGGCAATCGCAAACATGATTCGGACGGACTTAAGCATCGCTACGGGTGAGAAAGTCTCATCGTAGTCAATCCCTTGAACTTGTCGAAAACCTTTTGCAACAACTCGAGCTTTATAGACACTAACATTACCGTCTGCGTCAATCTTCTTCTTGAAGATCCATTTATTTTCAATGGCTTCCAATCAACTTGCAAGTCAACCAAAGTCCACACTTTGTTCTCATACATGGATCCCATCTCAGATTTCATGGCCTCAAGCCATTTTGCGGAATCTAGGCTCACCATCGCTTCTTCATAGTTCATAGGTTTGTCATGGTCTAGTAACATAACCTCCAGAACAGGATTACTGTACCACTCTGGTGCGGATCTTACTCTGGTTGACCTACGAGGTTCAGTAACAACTTGATCTAAAGTTTCATGATCATCATCATTAACTTCCTCACTAATTGGTGTAGGTGTCACAGGAACCGGTTTCTGTGATGAACTACTTTCCAATAAGGGAGCAGGTACAGTTACCTCATCAAGTTCTACTTTCCTCCCACTAACTTCTTTCAAGAGAAACTCCTTCTCTAGAAAGATTCCAAATTTAGCAACAAAAGTCTTGCCCTCGGATCTGTGATAGAAGGTGTACCCAACAGTCTCTTTTGGGTATCCTATGAAGACACATTTCTCCGATTTGGGTTCGAGCTTATCAGGTTGAAGCTTTTTCACATAAGCATCGTAGCCCCAAACTTTAAGAAACGACAACTTTGGTTTCTTGCCAAACCATAGTTCGTAAGGCGTCGTCTCAACGGATTTAGATGGTGCCCTATTTAACGTGAATGTAGTTGTCTCTAGAGTATAACCCCAAAACGATAGCGGTAAATCAGTAAGAGACATTGTCGGTGTCAAAACTGGTGGATCTCGGGTAGGGGGTCCCGAACTGTGCGTCTAACGCGGATGGTAACAGGAGGCAGGGGACACGATGTTTTACCCAGGTTCGGGCCCTCTTGATGGAGGTAAAACCCTACGTCCTGCTTGATTAATATTTATGATATGGGTAGTACAAGAGTAGATCTACCACGAGATCAGAGAGGCTAAACCCTAGAAGCTAGCCTATGGTATGATTGTTGTGATTGTCCTACGGACTAAAACCCTCCGGTTTATATAGACACCGGAGGGGGCTAGGGTTACACAAGGTCGGTTACAAAGGAGGAGATATACATATCCGTATTGCCTAGCTTGCCTTCCACGCCAAGTAGAGTCCCATCCGGACACGAGACGAAGTCTTCAATCTTGTATCTTCATAGTCTAACAGTCCGGCCAAAGGATATAGTCCAGCTATCCGTAGAGCCCCTAATCTAGGACTCCCTCAGTAGCCCCTGAACCAGGCTTCAATGACGATGAGTCCGGCGCGTAGTATTGTCTTCGGGATTGCAAGGCGGGTTCTGTCAGGACCCCGATTCCAAGTCACATCGATCTAGCCGGTAACACCTCATATCACATTGCGGCCTCACGCACGGTATCCCCACGTGTGTCGCCTTACCATGGCCCGGGACCGTCTGCGCCTTTTGGTTCACGTATATGATAGTGTCGCTAGCATCCATATGATAAAAAACCCAGGCCGACATGGCTAGTCGTGAACCCAAAGCGGCACAGACCTATGGAGACAGGCATAAATGAATCACATCGAGCATATCGGTCATTAGCGAGTGAATCCGGGCTGTAGCACTGGGCTAACAGGACTCCGGGGAACCCAGGCTGTAGCAGGCTAGGCAGGACTCCGGAAGTCACCGCGTGACATTTCCCCGAAGGGACAGACATAGGAACGAAGTGAAACACATGCCGGCCAGTCAAGTGTCCTGAGCAGTAGTGCTGGGCTGGCAGGACTCCGGTGAACCGGGCTGTAGCGGACTACTATGGCTCAAGGAGCACTAGACTACATTTCTCCGTAAGAGAGGCTGCCAAGGATAAACAACCAGATTGTCGGATCCCACACATACCAAGCATTTCAATCATACACACAATATGCTCGATATGTGCAAACACAACATGGCATAACAACAAAACTCTACAACTCAAGTACTTTATCTAAAGGCTCCAGAGAGCCATACATAACATGTTCATACAGGTAGGGGTCACATGACCCGACACTTAAGTCATACAAGCATACAAGCACATGCGGAAGCAAATAGTCTGAGTACACACACTAGAAAGAAAGAAGGCTTGTTGAAGCCTGTCTATCTACATAGGGCCCTCCATGGCTAGGATCACCACCAGGGTGGCAAGTTACTCATCGACGTCGAGGTCTACATAAAACCCATCGGAGGGGGCGGTGTTGTCATGTGAAAATAGTAATTAAAGCAAACATGAGTACAAAGGTACTCAGCAAGTCTTACAACAGAACCTACTATTCATGCTCATTCTCAAGAAGGTGGTGGAGTTACGCAACAAGCCAGCTTTGACTCTTGGCTAAGCTATCCTACGAGACACCACTAGTAAAATAGTTTTCGCACACGAGTCCACTAATCACCAACACAATACACCACCGGGGATCCTCCCTCGTCATCCTACGAGAGGGCCATCCTCGGTACTCACACTTATCTTCAGTCTTTTAGTAGTAACCATTAACTTGTCTATGAACTGTATAGGCAACCAAGTAGTCCTTTACCGTGGACACGGCTAGTCGAATAGATGATGTTAACCCTGCAGGGGTGTACTTCTTCATACACGCTCTCACCACTTACCGTCGTTTACACGACATGTACTCGGCAACCTTCAAGCGGAAGCCCAACGAGGGTGTCGGCCACGGCCTACCTAAACACTCAAGTCTCTATCCAGGTTTATCCCCTATCCAGGTTCCATCCGCAGGGAGTCCGGCCGAGGTTTCCACATACGGCCCCGAACGATGTGAACAGGGTTCCCGAGACACCAAACGGGTGACTCGGTACACCGTGCCACGGTGTATATACCGCATCATAGCCCACCCCTAGGGTCAGCGCTACGCACGGCCGCCAACACATAACCTACAAACACCAGAAACTATTTGCAACTCCTGGACAGAGTACTAGGGTGATTAAGAAGCCGAGAGGGTCCATTGGTTTCGGGCCCAATGTACGGTAGTAACTGAATCTTAAATCACACATACAGATCTCAGTTCTTAGGGACGGCCTCAATGAAACAACCCACGATGTAATCCTACATGGCCTCTCATCGATACCTTTATCAAATCATGTTTAACACATCCCTCACATTACCAACATAATCATTTCACTCTAGCCCATGACCCAAATGAACCAGACCTGACACAACTCTAAGCATAGCAGGCATAGCAAGGTAGGAAACACATACATGGCCCAATCAATTCCTACACATGTTAGTGGGTTTCATCTAGTTACTATGGCAATGACAGGTCATGCAAAGGATAGGGGTTCAACTACCACAGCACACAGCAGTTTGAAACGTTGTTATCTTAATGCAGTAAGTGAGAGCAGAAGCGAGAACATGGGATTGTATCGATATGATCAATGGGGTTGCTTGCCTGATGGAGTGGTAGTAGGGTACTGCCCTTCAGTTGGATACTCGGAGATATCCTCGGAGGCAGAACCTACCACGAAAGACACCACAGAATATAATCAACACATGGCAATATGCAACAAGATGATGCATGCTATGACATGGCAAAATGATGTGTCCTGCCTAATGAAATGAAGCTTAAGTTCTTATGCATAATAAGTGTATTAGCTTGTTTCACCTAAACATCAAGGTTAAAGTGTTTTTTCATGCATTAAACCATTACAGATGGAAAGATTGAATTTTTCTGATCATTTTTCATATATAATTTGTTTGATTTGGAGCTATGGTTGATTTTCTATGATTTTTAGAAGTTTTGGCTAATTTCTGGAATTTCCTATATAAAAATAAATCCAGAAAATAAGTAACTGCGTCAGCACTGCGTCACTGTGACGTCAGCGAGTCAAAGGCGCCAGCCCAGGTCAAACATGACGGCTGGGACCCACATGTCAGTGAAACATCTAATTAACAGGGTTAAGTTAACATTAACTAAACTGTCAGTGGGGCCTGGGCCCGCATGTCAGTGACCTATTATGTTAACTAAAAGTTAATTAGCACTAAACTAAAATTAGCAGGGCTCTGGGCCCACCTGTCATTGGACCAGGGGAGTTAAACCCCATGTCAAACGAGGTCAACTCGCCGGCGGCTTGACGCTGGCAACGACAGACGCGGCGGAGGGCTTCGGAAAACGCCCACAGGCGACCATTTGCACGGCAGAGAGGCTCTACGTGTTGCTGGGAGCAAGCCACAGCGTTTGGTGGCAGTAGTTGGGCTCGGGGTTGCCGGAAACGACGCCGGCGATGAGTTTGGCGGCGGCCGGAGTCGGGTGAAGATGAACCCGAGGCTATGGGGCACGGCGAGGCATGTGGGGTGGTGCGTTGGGTTCCTGGGGACGTGGTGAGTGCGGTGACGCGCTCGGATTCGAGCTTACGCGTCTGTGGCCATGACGGCGACATGGCCAACGGAGCCGAGCTCTCAGTCGTGATGGCCAACGGGGTTAGGGGGCAGCTCGAGCGACGTGGCTAGGGGGAGAAGAGAGAGGAGCTCAGGGCGAGTGCAGCGGTGGCCTCGGAGAGCTCGGGGAGGCAGCGAGTCGAGCGCGGGGTCGCCGGTGATCTCGGAGCCCGAAGGTTGAAGAAGAGGTCGAGGAAGACATTGCAGGGCTTCTGGCATTGTGTAGCTCAGCGAGGAGGTCGAGGGAGATGCGGCGGAGCTCGTGGACACGGTGGGGCGGCATGGGGACGATGGTGGCTACAGGTACGGCGACAAGACTGCGGCGGCTGCGTCGGGCATGGCTTCGGGGGAGCGAGGGAGAGAGCAGGGGGAGGAGTGAGGTGTCCAGGGGGTCGAGGGGAGGCCGGGGAGGCAGTGCAGGCGTCGCGGTGGCGAGGGATGCAGGCGGGCAGGGAGGTGGCGTGTCGCCACGGCGCGCGCGTGCACTGTCACCCTCCTCTGCCTACTGGCAGAGGTAGAGGATGATTGGCATGGGCCCTGGTGGGCTAGGCCACCAGCTGTGCCAGCCAGGTGGGCTGCCAGGTGAAGTAAGCCCAGGTGGGTTTCTCTCTCTCTCTCTGTTTTCTATTTTTATTTATTTTCTATTATTTCTGTAACTTTAGGGCTTTGTTAGAAATAGTTACGCACTTACAAAAATCCTGAAAATAATCATAGGCTCTATTTAGATTATTTCCAACAGCCCACACTTATTTCCAGAATTATTTGAGCATTTAAAATATTTTATAGTATTTAAATGCACAAATTCAAATACTTATGATTTAATTCAAAAAATCCAGAATGTCCTAGAAAAGAGTGCACCATTTTTGCCATGGGTTTTAGCCCAATCCAGAAATGATGAACATTTTGTGAAGGGCGTTTTGGGTTCATTGAAACCAATTTTAGTAAACCCTAGTTGGTTTAAGGGGGTGCTGGGGGTTCTGTTATCACCATTTCATCTTTCTGGGAGACAACTCACCCCCACTCTAATGCATGAACTTGCTTGGGTGTGACAACTCACCCCCACTCAAAAGAATCTCGTCCCGAGATTTAGGATCTGTTGGGAAGAACGTGGGGTACTCGAGTCGAAGACGATCCTCCCTTTCCCAAGTGGCTTCTTTCTCGTAATGGTGTGACCATTGAACCTTGAGAAACTTGATGTTATGGCGTCAAGTGGTACGCTCGGCTTGATCAAGCATACGAACGGGATATTTCCGATATGAGAGATTATCTTGTAGATCAAGCGTTTCGTGGTCCACTCCACGGATAGGATCCGCAAAGCAACGCCTGAGTTGAGAAATGTGGAAGACATCGTGAACTCTGGAAAGATGCGGAGGTAGTTCCAATTGGTAGGCAACTTCTCCTCGTTTGGCAAGAATGGGAAAGGGTCCAATGTAACGAGGGGCCAATTTGCCATTGATACAGAAACGGTGGGTTCCCTTTAATGGAGTAACCCGAAGGTAATCCTTCTCGCCGACTTCATAAGTCATGAGCTTATGTTTACGATCATATTGGCTCTTATGACGAGATTGGGTTGTTTTCAATTTCTCACGAATAATGCGAACCTGCTCTTCTGCTTCCTGAATCATATCCGGGCCAACGAGTTGTCTTTCCCCGATTTCTGACCAGTTAAGAGGCGTTCGACATTTTCGTCCATAGAGAACTTCGAAAGGAGCTTTGCCCAAGCTAGCTTGATAACTATTGTTATAAGCAAACTCCGTGAATGGAAGGCATTTCTCCCAACCCATTCCGAATGAGATGACAGAAGCTCGGAGCATATCTTCCAGAATTTGATTGACTCGCTCTACTTGACCACTTGATTGAGGGTGGAAGGCGGTGCTAAAAGAGAGACGAGTTCCCATATCATTTTGGAAACTTTCCCAAAATCGAGAGGTGAAGAGACTCCCACGGTCTGTGTTAATTTCCAATGGGACACCATGAAGAGACACTATTCGGGAGATGTATAAATCAGCTAGCTGGCTAGCGTGATACTCTCACGAACAGGTAGAAAGTGGGCCACCTTGGAAAGACGATCGATTACGACAAAGATAGCATTATTCCCTCTCTTGGTCCTAGGAAACCCAGTAATGAAATCCATACCGATTTTATCCCATTTCCACTCAGGAATAGCCAAAGGTTGAAGGGTGCCAGCAGGCCATTGATGCTCTATTTTAACACGACGACAGACGTCGCAACTAGCAATGTATTGAGCAATTTCTCTCTTCATCCTAGTCCACCAAAACCTTTGGCGTAGGTCTTGATACATTTTAGTACTACCGGGATGAATGGTGAGAGGGGTTTCATGAGCTTCCTTAAGAATCAGCCGCCTCAGGTTTCGTGCCTTGGGAACCACTAAGCGGTTTCCAAAGTATACGACACCTTGATCATCAACGGAGAAACAATTCGCGACTCCTTTCTTAATGTTTCTCTTAATACGGGAGATTCCCGGATCTACCTTCTGTGCCTTGATGATCTGATCCGTAAGGGTGGGTTTCGCCAGCAGGGTGTATAGGAATCCTTGAGGAACAATGTGAAGATTAAGCTTATGAAATTCCTCGTGGAGAAGTGGTTGACTCTGTTGTAACATCAGGTTGTTACAATAAGATTTACGACTTAGCGCATCAGCCATGACATTGGCTTTGCCCGGGGTGTAAGTTATTCCTAAGTCGTAATCCGAGATCAACTCGACCCAACGTCTTTGCCTAAGATTCAAATCCAGCTGGGTGAAGATATATTTCAAACTTTGGTGATCGGTGAAGATCTGGCAACGATTACCGAGAAGGTAATGTCGCCAAGTTTTAAGTGCATGGACTACAGCTGCAAGCTCTAGATCATGTGTGGGATAATTGTCCTCATGTGGGTGTAATTGCCGTGAAGCATAGGAAATTACCTGACGATCTTGCATGAATATGCAACCTAGTCCTTGTCGCGAGGCATCGCAATAGATAATAAAGTCCTTGGAGAAATCTGGTGGTACTAGTACGGGAGCAGATGTCAGGCGTCTTTTCAGTTCCTGAAAGCTGAACTCGCACTATGGGGTCCACTCGAACTTTTTATCTTTCTTGAGGAGTTCAGTTAGAGGTTTAGCAACCTTGGAGAAATTCTCGACGAAGCGGCGGCAATAACTCGCTAAGCCAAGGAAGCTCCGAACTTTCTTGACCATCTCAGGTGGAGTCCAATCAAGGACGGCTTGAACTCGTTCGGGATTGACAGCAATACCCTTACCGGAGATTACATGGCCTAAATAGGTCACTTCTGGCAACCAAAATTCACACTTGGAGAATTTGGCATAAAGGCGATGCTCTCGAAGTTTCGTCAATACCAGCCTTAGATGTTCGGCATGTTCCTCTTCATTCTTGGAATAGATGAGTATATCATCAAGGTATACCATGACGAATTTATCCAAATACTCCATGAAGACTGAGTTCATTAACTGAGAGAAAGTGGCTGGGGCATTGGTTAAACCGAAGGACATGACGGTGTACTCGTATTGGCCATAACGAGTAACAAAGGCCATTTTGGGAATGTCCCCATTTATAATTTTGATTTGATGGTAGCCCAACCTCAAATCCATCTTGGAAAAGACTGAGGATCCAGCGAGCTGATCATACAGATCGTTGATCCTGGGGAGCGGATACTTGTTCTTGATAGTGACCAAGTTGACAGGTCGGTAATTTACAACCATCCGATCCATTATGTCCTTCTTCTTGACGAAGAGGACGGGGCAAGCCCAAGGAGAGGAACTAGGACGGATGAAACCCTTTTTCAAGGACTCATCGAGTTGGTTCTTAAGCTCGGCTAGTTCTAAGGGTGCCATCATATAGGGTCTTCTAGAAATTGGAACGGTTCCTGGAACAAGGTCTATCACAAACTTGACATCCCTGTCAGGTGGAACACCTGGCAGTTCTTCCGGAAAGACATCCGGGAAGTATCGGACTACCGGAATATCTTCAAGGTCTGAAAGGGGGTTGGCATTTAGGGAGTAAAGCTGGCGCTTGGCCACTCGAGTTAAGACATTGACTGTCTTGCCCGATGGGTGAGTAAGTTGAACGGTTCTAGTGGCACAATCAATCTTAGCATAATGAGCTGACATCCAGTCCATACCCAAGATGATGTTTATGTCTGAGGACTTGAGAGCTATTAAGGATGCAAGGAAGACAAGTCTATCGACAAGAATTTCGTTCCCATGGCTTACTCTAGAAGTTTGCCATTTGGAACCCGGTGTTTGAATTACCATGGAAGTGGGCATGTCACAGAATGTCGTGTTATGCAATCGAGCATAGTTCTCAGATATGAATGAATGAGATGCTCCAGTATCGAAAAGAATAGATGTTGGATGGCAATTAACAAGGAGCATACCAAGGACGACATTAGGATCCTCATGAGCCTCCTCAGCTGAGACATAGTTGACATGGCCACGTGCAGTGGTGGCTGGCTTGGCGTAGAAGGTCTTTCCCGCTGGCTTACCACGACCAACGGACTTTCCAGACTGATTGGGGTTGTTGTTCTGGGGACACTCTCGACTATAGGACCCGGCTCTCCACACTTGAAACATGTCACAACATTGGGGCGTGGAGCAGCATTTGCAGCGGGGCCACCATAGGGCTTAGACGGTGCAAACTGCTGGTTGGGGCGAGGTGCCTCAAAGGATGGCCTCGGAATGAACCTGGGTGGCAGTGCCGTGCTTGGAATCCACACCCGGCGCTTCTGAGATCCAAAGCCGGATGAAGAACCAAAATCACGAGAGTGCTTGCGTGAAGCGTCATAGTCAGACTGGCCTGTCTCAGCACTAATGTCTTTATTGACCAACTTCTAAAAGGAGGTGCACTCGTGCAGACGAAGATCGCGGCGAAGCTCAGGGCTAAGTCCCTTGCGGAACCTTGCCTGCTTCTTAGCGTCGGTGGATACCTCTTTAGGAGCATATCGTGCCAGATTCCCAAATTCACGACTATATGCATCCACAGTTAGTCTTCCTTGGGTGAAATTGCAGAACTCTTCCCTCTTGCGATCTATGAGACCCTCCGGGATGTGATGCTCACGGAAAGCCTCACTGAATTCAGCCCAAGTAGTAATTTGGCCGACCGGGCGCATAGCCTCAATGTGTTCCCACCAAAGGCTAGCAGGGCCTTCGAGGTGATAGGCAGCATAGGTAACCTTATCAGCTTCGGCTACGTTGGCAGAACGTAGCTTGTGTGTGATGCTGTGGAGCCAGTCATCCACGTCGAGGGGCTCGATGGAATGATTAAACTTTGGTGGGTACAACTTGATGAAGTCATTGATTGACACCAAGTCGTTTAGCTGATGGCGTGTAGTGTTCTGCTCAATCCGCTCCAGCAAGCGGTTAGTCTCACGCCTGTTTCTTTCTGCCTCTAGCATAACTTCGGCCAGAGAAGGCGGGTGAGGCAGATTTTCACCCCTAGTTGCACTGGCTTCCCCCTGCTACGGGGCAGCAGGGTTGCTGCGGGTGTTGACCATCCTAGGAGAAAACAACACAACGGTTTAGATAAGGATGGCACAAACTTAGCAAGGAAGTGCAGAATGTAATGGATAACATGGAATGCTAAGATGTTCATTGCACGACATGGTACTATAGAAACTGCCATATATATACCATTGGTCATACACACCGTACATAGTTTAGTACAAGCCCATGCTAAAGTACAACTATGGTGAAAGACATTACATCTCATCGAAGGCATTCCAAGCTCCTATACATTATTTTTCTACACCTCTGGAGCGTGATACACACCAAGTCGTATCCCACGGGTCACGCAGGACTGTGGAGAATACAACTATTACAGTACTAGTGAAACTACTACTAGCTTCGACGGCTCCATAGTAATCCTCATAAAATTCGCCACCAAAGCCTGGAAGTGGAACATGATCATCTGGGAACAGACGGTCTTGCGGAGCCTGCGGACCATATGGACTCGGATGTGGCCTCGGTCCCACAGGTGGTGGCAGATGGGGACCTCGAGGAGGGGTGATGCCTCCTACATCACGCCACTCCATATAATCTGGCAATCCAGACCGCACAGGGTACATGTCCCTCATGTCCATGTATCCTGCCTGCACCGCAGGTGCAAACCGAGTCAAAGTGGCCCAATGATCAGAACGAGTGTGGAAAAGCTCCATAAGCAAGGCCCGATTTTCGCGGTCCTTATCCTCGAGCATCTCGGCAGTGGTGCGGAGTAGTGACTCCTCATGTGTAGAGTCATAGTACAAAGCCTGATAGTACCCCTGTGCTCCAGGAAGTGAGGCTGGCATGTAACGGAAGTCGGTGTTCTAAAGCAAGGCATTCCTGGCTCGAATTATAGTCATCATTGAATAGGTTGCATCCTGCACAGACATCTGAATAGTGACCCCAAGTCCATTGGAACAGTGAAGGGGTTCAGTGGCTCCAGGATAAGAGGGATATATCCTAACGGTACAAAGGTACTGGCTCTGGTTGAAGTCTCTGAACTGCTCCTCGACGGTATATTTTGGATACCACCGATAGCCTGACTCAACCATCACTCGAACCAACATGGCCCTGTGGCCAGGCACATCGAGGCACCGGGTCAGACGAACCACTTGGTTCTGCGAACGGGTGGCCATCTGAAAGCACAGAATAATGCAAAGGCATTAGAATTTTCTAAGGGAAATCGAACAGCATAACGGCTGTAAATGCTCAGAAAGAGATTTGAGACATCCACAACAGTTTGCAATGCCACTCAACAACATCATATCAAGGTTCTGATTCAACTGACAACATACTAAAAGTAGTAGAAACTGTATTGAGGCTTTTAACAACAATCCTATAAGCTACTACAGATTAGTAACACGTGAACCTGATAGAAAGAAGAGAGCCTAGTCCTTAACCCACGTAGAAAGAGAAGAGAATGACTCAGATCAGAGGGCATAAGGTAAAGGAGTAAAAGAGCCTTACGTTCCCTCCCACAATCAATTCCCCTACATATAACTAAAGCATTTCTAGGCTCGACATCGACCAGTTTGGCTCAACGAACCTACAGGCAGTCCAGCTCTGATGCCAACTCTGTGAGGACCCTGATTCCAAGTCACATCGATCTAGCCGGTAACACCTCATATCACATTGCGGCCTCACGCACGGTATCCCCACGGGTGTCGCCTTACCATGGCCCAGGACCGTTTGCGCCTTTTGGCTCACGTATATGATAGTGTCGCTAGCATCCATATGACAAAGAACCCCGGCCGACATGGCTAGTCGTGAACCGAAAGCGGCACAGACCTATGGAGACAGGCATACATGAATCACATCGAGCATGTCGGTCATCAGCGAGTGAATCCGGGCTGTAGCACTGGGGTAAGAGGACTCCGGGGAACCCGGGCTGTAGCAGGGTAGGCAGGACTCCGGAAGTCACCGCGTGAAATTTCTCCGAAGGGACAGACATAGGAACAAACTGAAACACATGCCGGCCAGTCAAGTGTCCTGAGCAGTAGTGCTGGGCTAGCAGGACTCCGGTGAACCGGGCTGTAGCGGACTACTATGGCTCAAGGAGCACTAGACTACATTTCTCCATAAGAGAGGCTGCCAAGGATAAACAACCAGATTGTCGGATCCCACACATACCAAGCATTTCAATCATACACACAATATGCTCGATATGTGCAAATACAACATGGCATCACAACAAAATTCTACAACTCAAGTACTTTATTTATAGGCTCCAGAGAGCCATACATAACATGTTCATACAGGTAGGGGTCACATGACCCGACACTCAAGTCGTACAAGCATACAAGCACATGCGGAAGCAAATAGTCTAAGTACAGACACTAGAAATAAAGAAGGCTTGTCGAAGCCTGTCTATCTACATAGGGCCCTCCATGGCCAGGATCACCACCTGGGTGGCAAGTTACTCATCGACATCGAGGTCTACATAAAACCCATCAGAGGGGGCGGTGTTTTCATCTGAAAACAGTAATTAAAGCAAACATGAGTACAAAGGTACTCAGCAAGTCTTACAACAGAACCTACTATCTCATTCTCAAGAAGGTGGTGGGGTTATTGCAGCAAGCCAGCTTTGACTCTTGGCTAAGCTATCCTACGAGACACCACTATTAAAATAGTTTTCGCACACGAGTCCACTAATCACCAACACAATACTCCACTGGGGATCCTCCCTCGTCATCCTACGAGAGGGCCATCCTCGGTACTCACACTTATCTTGAATCTCTTAGTAGTAACCATTAACTTTTCTATGAACTGTATAGGCAACCAAGTAGTCCTTTACCGCGGACGCGGCTATTCGAATAGATGATGTTAACCCTGCAGGGGTGTACTTCTTCATACACGCTCTCACCACTTATCGTCGTTTACACGACATGTACTCGGCAACCTTCAAGCGGAAGCCCGACGAGGGTGTCGGCCACGGCCTACCTAAACACTCAAGTCTCTAGTCCAGGTTTATCGCCTATCCAGGTTCCATCCGCAGGGACTCCGGCCGAGGTTTCCACATACGGCCCCGAACAATGTGAACAGGGTTCCCGAGACACCAAACGGGTGACTCGGTACACCGTGCCACGGTGTATCTACATCATCATAGCCCACCCCTAGGGTCAGTGCTACGCACGGCCGCCAACACATAACCTACACAAACCAGAAACTAGTTGCAACTCCTGGACAGAGTACTAGGGTGATTAAGAAGCCGAGAGGGTCCATTGGTTTCGGGCCCAATGTATGGTAGTAACTGAATCTTAAATCACACATACAGATCTCAGTTCTTAGGGACGGCCTCAATGAAACAACCCTCCATGTACTCCTACATGGCCTCTCATCGATACCTTTATCAAATCATGTTCAACACATCCCTCACATTACCGACATAATCATTTCACTCTAGCCCATCACCCAGATGAACCAGACCTGACACAACTCTAAGCATAGCAGGCATACCAAGGTAGGAAACACATACATGGCTCGATCAATTCCTACACATGCTAGTGGGTTTCATCTAGTTACTGTGGCAATGACAGGTCATGTAGAGGATAGGGGTTCAACTACCGCAGCACACAGCAGTTTGAAACATTGTTGTCTTAATGCAATAAGTGAGAGCAGAAACGAGAACATGGGATTGTATCGATATGATCAATGGGGCTGCTTGCCTGATGGAGTGGTAGTAGGGTACTGCCCTTCAGTTGGATACTCGGAGATATCCTCAGAGGCAGAACCTACCACGAAAGACACCACAGAATATAATCAACACATGGCAATATGCAACAATATGATGCAGGCTATGACATGGCAAAATGATGTGTCCTGCCTAATGCAATGTGAAACAAGTTGAAATGGGTCCATTTGAATCAAAGATTCAAATGGAAGCTTAAGTTCTTATGCATAATAAGTGTATTAGCTTGTTTCACCTAAACAGCAAGGTTAAAGTGTTTTGTCATGCATGTAACCAATACAAACGGAAAGATTGAATTTTTCTAATCATTTTTCATATATAATTTGTTTGATTTGGAGCTATGGTTGATTTTTTATGATTTTTAGAAGTTTTGGCTAATTTCTGGAATTTCCTATATAAAAATTAATCCAGAAAATAAATAACTGCGTCAGCACCGCATCACTGTGACGTCAGCGAGTCAAAGGCGCCAGCCCAGGTCAAACCTGACGACTGGGACCCACACATCAGTGAAACATCTAATTAACAGGGTTAAGTTAACACTAACTAAACTGTCAGTGGGGCCTGGGCCCGCATGTCAGTGACCTATTGTGTTAACTAAAAGTTAATTAGCGCTAAACCAAAGTTAGCAGGGCTCTGGGCCCACCTGTCATTGACCCAGGGGAGTTAAACCCCAGGTCAAACGAGGTCAACTCGCCGGCGGCTTGACGCCGGCGACGACAGACGCGGCGAAGGGCTTCAGAAAACGCCCGCAGGCGACCATTTGCGCGGCGGAGAGGCTCTACGCATTGATGGGAGCAAGCCGCAGCGTTTGGTGGCAGTAGTTGGGCTCGGGTTGCCGGAAACGACGCCGGGGACGAGTTTGGCGGCGGCCGGATTCGGGTGAAGATGAACCCGAGGCTACAGGGCACAGCGAGGCATGTGGGGTGGTGCGTTGGGTTCCTGGGGACGTGGTGAGTGCGGTGACGCGCTCGGATTCGAGCTTATGCGTCTGTGGCCACGACGGTGACATGGCCGGCGGAGCTGAGCTCTCGGCCGTGATGGCCAACGGGGTTAGGGGGTAGCTCGAGCGACGTGGCTAGGGGGAGAAGAGAGAGGAGCTCACGGCGAGCACAGCGGTGGCCTCGGAGAGCTTGGGGAGGCAGCGAGTCGAGCGCGGGGTCACCGGTGATCTCGGAGCCCGAAGGTTGAAGAAGAGGTCGAGGAAGACGTTGCAGGGCTTCCGGCATTGCGTAGCTCAGCGAGGAGGTCGAGGGAGATGCGGTGGAGCTCGTGGACACGGTGGGGCGGCACGGGGACGACGGTGGCTACGGCTACGGCGGCAAGACGGCGGCGGCTGCATGGGCCATGGCTTCGGGGGAGCGAGGGAGAGAGCAGGGGGAGGAGTGAGGTGTCCAGGGGGTCGAGGGGAGGCCGGGGAGGCGGTTCAGGCGTTGCGGTGGCAAGGGATGCAGGCAGGCAGGGAGGTGGCATGTCGCCATGGCGCGCGCGTGCGCTGTCTCCCTCCTCTGCCTACTGGCAGAGGTAGAGGATGACTGGCATGGGCCCTGGTGGGCTAGGCCACCAGCTGGGCCAGCCAGGTGGGCTGCCAGGTGAGGTAAGCCCTGGTGGGTTTCTCACTCTCTCTGTTTTCTGTTTTTATTTATTTTCTATTATTTCTGTAACTTTAGGGCTTTATTAAAAATAGTTAGGCACTTACAAAAATCCTGAAAATAATCATAGGCTCTGTTTAGATTATTTTCAACAGCGCACACTTATTTCCATAATTATTTGAGCATTTAAAATATTTTATAGTATTTAAATGCCCAAATTCAAATACTTATGATTTAATTCAAAAAATCCAGAATGCCCTAGAAAAGAGTGCACCATTTTTGCCAGGGGTTTAGCCCAATCCCAAAATGATGAACATTTTGTGAAGGGCATTTTGGGTTCATTGAAACCAATTTTAGTAAACCCTAGTTGGTTTAAGGGGGTGTTGGGGGTTCTGTTATCCCCATTTCATCTTTCTGGGAGAATTAAAAATGATGCAAACACTCTAATGCATGAACTTGCTAGGGTGTGACAGGTTCCTCCTCCGAATACACCACGGAAGAATTTGAATACAAGGATAGTGCCCGACCGTGCAAAATAAGTTCCACATACCACCATAGAGAGAATAATATTTCCACAAATCTAATTTGCTGACTTGTTTTGGCAACAAGACATTATGCCATGGCCCGGTGATTTATTCGAACTGTTTCCTTTAACTAGCCCCGCACATAACGCGAGGCAATTTTTTGACGCGTCTTGTCAAAGCAGAGATCGTGTCCTCCTTATTACGGGATTCTCATCAATACGGGCGTGGGTAACCCAACCGCGCCATCGATTACGGCGCTTGGGGGATAAGCGAGTTTTACCAGGCTAGTGGGAGCGCATAGTTTCGGCCGCCCTTATAAAGGGACAAGGTTTAACCTTTTTCTACCCACGCCTTTTTCCTCCTTGCCCACCCATTCTTGCGCACTCGAGCCCCAACGCCCAAGTCCACATCTTTCTCCTCAACCTCCTCCAAACATGTCCGGAGCGGGAGGCAAGTGGATGGCTTCCTCCGTTGCGGAGGAACACATCAAAAAGCTGCGCGGAGCCGGATACTTAGCCGCGAATATCACGCATCGGCTGCCCGCTGCGGGGCAGATCGTCCCTACCCTCGAACCCCATGAGAGGGTAGTTTTCCTCCACCACTTCCTCCGCGGACTGGGGTTTCCCCTTCATCCATAAGTCCGCGGTCTCATGTTCTACTACGAGCTGGACTTCCATGATCTGGCCCCGAAATTCATCCTCAACATTTTGGCGTTCATCGTCGTCTATGAGGCTTTCCTCCACATCCGCCCCCACTTCGGCCTATGGCTAAAGACCTTCAATATCAAGCCAAAGGTGGTGGGCGGCCAACAAGCAGAATGCGGTGGAGCCATGGTGGGCAAGATGCCCAACGTTATATGGCTTGAAGGCTCCTTCGTGGAGACCATAAAGGGGTGGCAATCGGCGTGGTTCTACATCACCGAGCCGCGCGACACCAAATGGGTGGTTGCCCCCAAGTTTTGATCTGGATTCCCTACATGGCTCACTTCCTGGAAAGAGAAGGGCTTGTCGTGGGGTTCATCGGTGGAGCTGGACGGACTCCAGAAATGTATCCTGAACATGACAAGCAAGAAGCTCAAGCTTGTCAACATAGTCCAGGTCATGCTCATCCGCCGGATCCTCCCGTGCCAACAACGGGACTTCAACTTGTGGGAGTTCGACCCGGCCCAGCACCAGACTCTGAGCGAGCTCTTCGACATGATGCACAAGGACGTCTGGAAGGTGCTGTTCAAGGGCGCCGAGGTCCCTCCCTCTCTCACCGAGGACCGCGGGCTAAGCGCGAAGCACCGAGCGCATTCGGTGAGTTCTATACATCCGGTAGGATATTTATTTCCCCTAGCTTGACCATGTGCGGGGTCTGATCTCCATTCCTTTGACAGGACTGGGTGGAGTCGTCGGGGCAGATTATCTGTTTGGCCCCTTTGCCCGAAGACACTGCGGACGCTCTCCTGACGGAGATGCTAACTCCGGCTCCTTACAAGGTGTCGGAGAAGACCAAGAAGGCCAAGGGAACCCGAAAGAGCTCCCGACGCCAGGTGTTATCGGACTCATCGTCTGATAACTCTGCGACGCACTCCTTCCCCGAAGACGAGGAGGAAGATGAAGATGTTCCCCCTCTAGTCGGGGGAGACAAGAAAAGGAAGGCCGCCCCTACTGGGGGGCGAAGGGTCCAAGAAGGGAAGGACTCTCCTTCCGGACTACTCCACCACCGCCGCAGAAGGCGAAGACGAGTGGCTGCTCAGGGCCAAGCCCCTGGCGAAGTCGTAAGTATTCGGATACCAGAGTAACTCATAGCATTCCTTTGTCGCACTGCTTCTCCTAACGCCGAATTATGGTTGTGCAGACCGCCCCGAACCTATATCGACGTATCCTCGTCGGACGGCTCCCTGGGCTCATCGGATATGGATAGCGATCCACTTCCGACCGCCACCTCCCCTTGCCCTACGGACAACGCCGAGGTGTTGTCTCAAGAGGCACTGGGTCGAGGGGAGATAGTCCCGGAGGCGCCTCAAAGCGACCTTCCGGACTCTGGGAGAAGGGGAGAAAGCCCCCGAGGGCTCCGAGTTCAGCCCTCAGCCGAACACCGCGCCGGAACCTCTAGTGGTTCCGGACTCGGGCAGGCGGCCTCCTTCCAAGAAGGGCAAGACGCCTGTGCCGGTGACCTCTGCCCATCCAGAGGCACTGGACAATCTGCTGGGAGCGCTTCGTAGCGCTTCCATTGATGAAGAGCACCGCACTATTATCAGTGCGGTGGTCCAGAAGGTTCAGTCCGCCAAGAGCGGACTGACTGAAGCCTGTGCGAGCCTTCTCACAGGCTTTGAGGTAAGTTTTTGAAATATAGGAGAAATATTACCGCATAGACAGTAGCCCTTGATGCTCTATTCGGTGTTCACCAAGAAAAGCCGAACAGAGGATCAAACAATATCGTAGGAGTCTAATATAAGTATGTCTATATGCGTATGTAGGCTTCGCTGCTAGCCTCTGCCGCACTGACTGCGGAGGTCGCCGCACTGAAGCAGGACCTTAAAGGGTCCAAGGACGAGCTCGGCCTTGCCAAGAGGCAGCTCGAGGAGAACAAAGGTAAGTAGTACCTAGTCTATGGATATGTATAAAAAGAATGCGATTGCAAAATGATAGGATCATCGTAAATTTGCCAGGGGCTACGACCGAGGTGGCGACCCTGAAGCAAGCGCTATCCTAGGCTGGAAACAAAACGGCCAAGGAGCGCACCGAGCGGAAAAGGCATGAGGCACGGGTGGGCGAGGTGCAGCAAGAGCTCCACGCTCTCGTGACGAAGCATGAGGCGTTGGAGCTTGACTTGAAGACGCGAGAGTCTGAGCTTCCCGCGGCCCTCGAGTGAGCAAAGAGTGCCAAGGCCGAAGCCCAAAAGGCCCTCCAGGAGATTGATGCGATGAAGAAGATAGCGGTGGGTAAGGAATTCTATATGCAAAGCAAGCATGTGAAAGTAAATTACTTGTTACTTACCCGAATCCGGAGCTCTCCAGGAGCATTCGCAGATTTGCCCCGCAGCGTGTCGGATGCTGTGACGTTTTACCAGGCCGAGGAGGGAAGCTCAACGGAGAAGTTGTTCTGGGCCCAATATACTGGGACTGAACACCCGGTGCCTATGAGCGACCAGCTAAAGCAACTGGTCGAGCTACACAAGGCGGCCGAACAGGCCATGAAGGGCTTTATAGTCCGGCTGTGGCCTGGCGACGCCCTTCCGAACAGCTACTTCGGCCTAGTGAGGCGTCTTGCGGATGCCTGCCCATGGCTGGAAGTCGTCAAGCGGTCCTTCTGCATCGAAGGTGCATGCCGGGCTTTCGCCCGTGTGAAGGTGCAATGGGCCAAGCTGGACGCCATGAAGCTGATTAAGGAAGGGCCGCCGGAGGGCAAGGAGCATCGCCACCCCGAGATGTACTATGAGGGTGTCCTGAAGGGTGCTCGTCTCGTAGCGGACGAGTGTACGAAAGATATAATATTCGAGTGAACTCGCTCATGTAATCCAGTAGTTATGAAAACTTGTTCATATGCGCTATGCAACGCTTGTTTGAATTTAAAATATTACCTTCTGTTCGGCTGTTTATCAAATCTGAGAGATGGCTAGTCGTCGGCTTCTGCCCCCACGCCACGAGTGCTGGGGTGTTCGGGATAAACCTGGGCACTCTTGTTCCCATTGTTGGGTCCTTCGAGGGAGGTGCTCAGCACAACGAACAAGGCAATCAAACTATAATGTGTTATCACTCTCACTTAGCCATAGAATTCTATAATTTTAAATTTCGGCGAAGCCCCTAGTGTTCGGAAGGCCGAACTCGGGGCGCGATACACGCCTTAAGTCGGACAGGGCCGACTCCTTGCTCTAAGCGGCATAAGTCTTTAAGGACTCGAAAACCACTCGAACAACGACCAGTCTCTCGCCTTATCATGACAATCAGTTTTAGCTTTCTCTACTGAGGTGCTTAGCCCAGCAGAACCGGGGCACAATCGCAGTAGTTCTCCCAGTGCTACCTTAGCCGATATAGCGGAACGTAAGGTACCAAAACATGGGAGCCGGGCAAACCCAACTATTGACCCAAGACATGATTCGGAGCTGATGCATATAATGCTATAAATTTGGGGTGCCGCACTGTTGAAAGTGTCCGGACTTCTCACGCCGTATTGTGGGGTATGCTTAAGCCCCTAGCATATTGGTCGTACCAGAGTGTACGGGTGCTAGATGTCACGAATGAACATATATATATAAAAAGAAGATTGCAATAAAAGCCTTAATGCAATGCATTGTTTATTAAAAACATGCGTTAGAGCAGAATGATATAGGTAGTGCGATAAGAAAAAAGTAGGACTATGTCCCCTCCAAGGGCAAGCTGAGGAATAATATTAACGCAAGTATTTCACTCGTTATCGTAATCCACCTGGGAGTTCCGTGGTGTGACATAGCTTTCTGCCTCCTTGGTTGTTGCATCATGTGTTCGGCAATCATGCTGCCGGACAGGGTTTCCAGAGATTAATGTCCTGAAATAGAGAAAAATAACAAAGCGGGAAGCCCCTAGTGCGTCTTGGGGCGTGCGGTAGTCGTGCCCCCTTCCCCGCCTGTGCCCATGGTATTTTTAATGCATAATTATGTACGCGTGGCACAGGTTTCACCGTTTGGCTGGGACCGAGGTGGGGGCCGCATTGCTATGCGATCTCGGAACGTGCCAGGCGGTCCTGTTGTTGATTACTCTGGGCGCGCTTGAAGGTGTTTGGGTCCTTAAACGCCGAACTAGTTGATTGCCTTAAGAGGCTGCTTTGCGCTTCTGCTGCGAGGGCTGCAGTGTGCTCCTCCGTTCGGAGAGAGCGCTCTGTTTTTCCGTTAACTGTAATGACCCCCTGAGGTCCTGGCATCTTGAGCTTGAGGTATGCATAATGCGGTACCGCATTGAATCTCGCAAATGCGGTTCGCCTGAGCAGTGCATGATAACCACTTCGGAATGGGACTATATTGAAGATTAACTCTTCGCTTTGGAAGTTATCCGAGGATCCGAAGACCACTTCCAATGTGACTGAGCCTGTGCAATGGGCCTCTACACCTGGTATGACGCCTTTACAGGTCGTTTTTGTGGGTTTGATCCTTGAGGGGTCTATACCCATTTTGCGCACTGTGTCCTGGTAAAGCAGGTTCAGGCTGCTGCCGCCATCCATAAGGACTCGAGTGAGGTGAAATCCGTCAATGATTGGGTCTAGGACCAGTGCGATGAATCCGCCATGACGGATACTAGTGGGGTGGTCCCTGCGATCGAAGGTGATCGGACAGGAGGACCATGGGTTGAACTTTGGGGCGACTGGCTCCAATGCATATACGTCCCTGAGCGCACGCTTCCGCTCCCTCTTGGGGATGTGGGTTCCGCATATCATGTTCACCGTCCGCACTTCTGGGGGGAACCTCTTCTGTCCTCCAGTGTTCGGCTGCCGGGCCTATTCCTCGTCATCGCTATGTGGCCCCTTATCTTTGTTTTCAGCATTTAACTTTCTGGCCTGCTTGAATACCCAACAATCCCTATTGGTGTGGTTGGCTGGCTTGTCGGGGGTGCCGTGTATTTGACACGAGCGATCGAGTATGCGGTCCAAACTGGACGGGCCCGGAGTGCTTCTTTTAAATGGCTTTTTCCGCTGACCGGGTTTAGAGCCTTTGAATCTGGCATTGACTGCCATCTCCTCGGTATTGTCATTGTTAATGTGGCGCTTATGTTTGTTGCGACGTGACCTGCCATTGCCGTCCTTGGTATCCAAAGTACCATGGTTCTTTGGTATGTTATTACTGCGAGCCACCCAGCTTTCTTCTCCCGCACAAAAGCGGGTCATGAGTGTCGTGAGGGCTGCCATAGATTTTGGCTTTTCCTGACCAAGGTGCCGGGCTAGCCACTCATCGCGGATGTTGTGTTTAAAAGCTGCTAGGGCCTCTACATCCGGACAGTCGACGATTTAATTTTTCTTTTGTTAGCAACCGTGTCCAGAATTGCCTGGCCAATTCCTCTGGCTGCTGGATTATATGGCTCAGGTCATCGGCGTCTGGTGGTCGTACATAAGTGCCCTAAAAGTTGTCGAGGAATGCGGCTTCCAGATCTTCCCAACAGCTAATGGACTCTGCTGGCAAGCTATTGAGCCAATGCAGAGCTGGTCATTTAAGTTTGAGTGGGAGGTATTTGATTGCGTGTAGGTCATCACCACGGGCCATATGGATGTGCAGGAGGAAATCCTCGATCCATACCACAGGATCTGTCGTGCCATCGTATGATTCTATGTTTACGGGTTTGAAACCCTCTGGGATTTGATGATCCATTACTTCATATGTGAAGCATAAGGGGTGTGTGGCACCTCTGTACTGGGCTATATCGCGATGCAGCTCCAATGAGTCTTGCCCGCTGTGTTCGACCCGGCTGGATTTACTTTTACTTTATCTGGCGTGACGTTTATCGTCTCGCATAGTGGCGCGCCCTCGTGATCTGTAGATCGATCTTGCATGTTTTTCTTTGTCCTCCAATACGTCTCGTAGGTCTGGCGTATTTCCCCATGCCTGTTTATTTGAATGGCGTCGAGGTGCAGGCTGAGCTTTTGGCTGGAATGCCTCTCTATCGCGGCCATGAGGTGGCCGATCAGCCGCGTCATACGCTTCTTCCTCCAGTCGGGGTAGCAACCTGCATTTTGTGTAACTCTTGGAGGGGGTTCAAGTTTATATTCCTCGGACGCGAGGACTTCAGTCCATCTGTCAGCTAGCAGATCTTGATCAGCTTGAAGCTGCTGCTGCTTTTTCTTAAGGCTGTTTGTCGTGGCTATAAGCCGGCGCTTGAAGCGCTCTTGTTCGACGGGATCCTCTGGCACGACGAATTCGTCATCGTCGAGGCTTGTCTCGTCTTCGGAGGGGGTCATGTAATTATCATCCTCCGCCTCTCCATCTGCCGCTCTCTCTGGAGGGCTGGCCTCTCCATCCTCGTGTCCTAGATCGTGCTGGAGGGGATTGTTGCCATCTTCGGCACTATCCGGGGTGTTATTATCTCCTGTGCTGGTATCACCACTTTTGCTTTGGCAGGACTTAGAGCGGCGCCGCTGACATCGGCGCTTGGGTTGCTTCTTGGAGGGGTCATCCTCTGATGTCTCGTCGCCATTGCCTTCTTTGGGTGTGTCCACAATGTATATATCGTATGATGAGGTGGTTGTCCAGTGCCCTGTGGGCAGTGGTGCCTCTTCGTCTCCCGCATCGTCGTCCATTCCGTCGATGTCTTCGGAGTTGAAGTCAAGCATGTCGGTTAAGTCCTTGATAGTAGCTACTAAGTGGGTAGTGGGTGGGCAGCGAATTTCTTCGACATCCGCATCCCAATCCTGTCGGACATAGTTCGGCCAGGATCCTCCTGACAAGGAGAGAGACCTTAATGAGTTCCGTATGTCGCCAAAGGGAGAGTGCTGAAAAATATCCGCGAAGGTAAACTCCATGATCGGCGCCCAGTAGGATTCGCTAGGAACGGGCGCAGGCGGTTCTGAGTCCGTGGCCGCAGAAGGATCCGGCAGTCTGACAACACGGCTCTCGTGCAGGGTAAGGTCGATGTTCGGATCAATCGCCGCTGAGGGTAAGGCCTCCATGGCGGGGTCCATCCACCCGTCCATGGACGGCGCAACTGGCTCCGAATTGAGGGTCGGAGCGGCTGCCGGTGCGATCTCCTGAACACTGTCTGATGGTAGAGCTAAATAGTACTCATCGTGACCACGTGACGCACAAGGCAGAGGCTCGAATCCGTCGAAGATCAACTCTCCGCGGATATCGGCCGTGTAGTTTAAGCTTCCAAACCTGACCTGGTGGCCAGGGGCGTAACTTTCAATCTGCTCCAGATGGCCAAGCGAGTTGGCCCACAGTGCGAAGCCGCCGAACACAAAGATCTCTCCGGGGAGAAAAGTCTCACCCTGGACTGCATCGCTATCGATGATCGTAGGAGCCATCAAGCCTAATGGCGACGACATAGAGGAAATCTCAATGAAAGCACCAATGTCGGTTTCAAAACCGGCAGATCTCGGGTAGGGGGTCCCGAACTATGCGTCTAAGGCGGATGGTAATAGGAGGTAGGGGACACGATGTTTTACCCAGGTTCGGGCCCTCTTGATGGAGGTAAAACCCTACGTCCTGCTTGATTAATATTGATGATATGGGTAGTACAAGAGTAGATCTACCACGAGATCAGAGAGGCTAAACCCTAGAAGCTAGCCTATGGTATGATTGTTGTGATTGTCCTACGGACTAAAACCCTCCGGTTTATATAGACACCGGAGGGGGCTAGGGTTACACAAGGTCGGTTACAAAGGAGGAGATATACATATCCGCATTGCCTAGCTTGCCTTCCACGCCAAGTAGAGTCCCATCCGGACACGAGACGAAGTCTTCAATCTTGTATCTTCATAGTCTAACAGTCCGGCCAAAGGATATAGTCCGGCTGTCCGGTGTGACACCCCAAAATTTTGACCTTGTTTTATTAACTAAAATTCTGCCAGGAAATTCAAACTTTCATTTTCTGGGTTTTTCATTGATTTCAGAACCATTCTTTCTTGGTTATTATGGAGTTTTACCCCAAGTGACAACCTTTCAAATATACTATTGGACTTGTTTACCCTCTCAAGAAAGCATTCCTATTATCAGTGGAATTTGTTTGCACAAACATTTCTCTCTGAGATTTATTCCTTAAAATGATTTTTCATTAGTTTTGGAGCTCTTTTTGAACTACAACCACTTGATAAATTTATTTAAAATTTTCACCAAAATTTGGAGATGCCATGTGATGTTTTTAAATCACTTTTATGCAAAAATATATTCCATTCATTTAATATTTTGAGCTCTACACCAATTTTTCAAATCTGGTCCAGTGGGCAATTTTGCACTACAACCCATTTAAATATTCCTTTCTAGCTTCCACCAAAATGATGGGATGTTAATAGGAGTATATTATGCAACTTTATGCAAAAGCCCTTTTATGTTCTTTGAAAAATTTGAGTGAATCAACCTCTTTTTCATTCTGATCCATCTTGGTGGTTTGTACTGCAACCCCTTTTTATCTTGTTCTTTTACCCATGATCCCTCTTCCTACTTATAGCCCATCCTGCTAAACCCTTAAGTCCAGGAGAGTGGACTCATTGGAGGATTTTAAGTTCATGCAATGGTGCCTTTCCCTTTCTGTCCAAAATCAATTTCCTCACAAACTTGAACTGACAAGTTTCTGCTTTTGACAAACTAACCTCACCACTCTCTTATTCATCCAAAGAGACTCTGATCTGGAGATTTGGGCCACCCCAAGAGTTGCCTAGGTGCCTTTGGCATTCTGTCAAACACCTGGTGTGCATGTCCAGTTTTGGCATGATTTTGGTTTTGCACTGTGATCTTGCCCCTCTGTACCTACTGGCATGTCCACTAATCTCCTAAGAGACCCTAGCCTAGACCTGCTAATCCCCATCTGCACCCACGCCACCTAGCATGCTCGGGCATTTCGCCGAACGCTTGGCGTGCACGCTCTGGGCGTGCCCAGAGCGCGCGTTTTGCACGTGCGTGCACACGAGTCGCCGCGTCCCGCTGCCGACAGCCCGCATTCGCTCTGGCCCTTCCCCTCGCCCAGTCGACGCCCCGACCCCTCCCCTCGCCACAGAGCCGCCCCTGGAGCTCTACAGCGTCGCCGTCAGGTCGGCCGTGGCAACTAGCGGCCGGCCACAGCAGGCCCCGGCCATGGCAGCACCGCCCGAGCCTCCCTAGCGTGCCAGCTGCCCCTGGGACAGCTCGATCTCATCCGCAAACGTGTCCGCTATCGCTCAACACCGCCATGTCACCCTGCCCCTACAGAATGACGGTCGCCGACGAGCTTATCCACGGCCGCCGCAGAACCGACCTTGGCCGCCTATAAAAGGGAACCCCGAGCTCGACTAAGCATTCAGGCGACCTCAAGCCACCTCTCTAGAGTTACCACGGCCAGCAATCGACGGCGGGAAGCTTTCTTCCCCGTCTTCGATCAGTGCGGCCTCCGCCTCATTCTGGTGCCGTGCGTCGCAACCCGAGCCCCTCCCGTCCATCTAGCGCCACCACTCGACTCCCCTCAACCTCGCGGAGCTACCCAACCCCTCAAACGCAACCCAGAGCCGCCACAACCCAGAACCCCAATTTCACTCGAAGCTTCCTCCGCCGCAGAGCTCGTCGTCGGCGATTCCCTCCATCCCCGCCGACCCAACGACCACCGAGAGGACCGCCCCGGTCTTGCGGATCTATCCCGACCCTCTAGACCCCGCGGGGAGCCGCCGTTCACCGGCGTTGATCGCCGAAGCCTTGCCTCCGTTCGGGCAGAGGAAGAGGAGGGAGAGAGGACTGGTCAAACCTGACCAGTGGGCCCCCTGGACCCACTGTCAGCGACCCAGCCCCGCCCGCGTGTTTTAAGTGAAAACGCAAATAGCCGAAAGTACGTCTCCCCTACTTTGAAAGCGTATTCTTGTCGAAACGTTTTCTTTTCTGTGTTATTTTAAAAACAGAGTTTGACTGAAACTTTGACTGGCTATGTCTTTTTAAATAAAACTCCAAATGAATTGATTCTTTTTCCTATCTCTCTCGAATTTCACCTAGTTTATTTTAAAATTTATTTCAAAAATAATTAGGACAACTTTTTTTATTGTTTTTGAAGTATGTGTTATTGGAATATTTTTGAAAATAGGAATTTGGAAGGGAGATATAACTTTCAAAAGTTTTGGAGGGCACCTCACCTCTCCACACCTTGAAGGCAAGCATTCTGAACCCTGGCATAATATATTTTGGGGATTGTTTGATACGGTTATAACCCCACCTCAACATGAAGCATTAGTTATTTTTATGTGGCGATATGATCATACGCTTTGAGTGCAAAGATGAAATTTTTTGCTGTTGGCAATGGACATACTTGTGATAGCAATCACCCTCATATGCCTCTCATGCCTACCGGGAAGGATATGGGAAAGTCTCTGTCTTGGGTAGACACGAGCTTGTCCCTCGTCGAGACGGTTATGACTGGCGGGGCAGAGGGAGATATGATGAGTGGTGGTTGTGTCTGATGGATGTGAAATATTATCCTTGAGCTAATCATGCAGAAAATACTTAAGCCTCCTGAGTCGGCCGTAGATTGAGTCTTGTTCCAGTAACCCCCATACTTGTTTCGTGCTGCCACTTGTCCCTGCCGTAGGTAGGGTACGGTTTAGTAAGTTGTCAACCCCTGTCTAGCACACACCGTACAGAGAGACCGAGATGAGGGTTCCATGGCCCTGGATTAAAGACAGTCATCTGGTCCAGGGGCATCGGTGTTTTCGGTTGTAGCCGAAGGGGGTAGCTCCCCCAGTTTGCGCGCGGTATAAATTTTGTGATCCCATGCTAAGTCGAGGTTGTAGCCTCCCCACTTAGAGTTTTGCTTAACAGGTGTCAAGGGTGATTCCAGACACCGGTGAGTTTGGGTGGTGTGTGCGGTTAGGGTGTTTTCAATTAAAAGACCGTAGACGGAATTAGTCCCGATGGACTAAAGGAATCCGTTACTCGTGGGTAAAGAGTACACCCTCTGCAGAGATATTAAACCTATATGAATAGCCATGTCCATGGTTAAGGACTACAGTCTGGGATGGGTCAAGTGTCGGTCTTAGTGTCGGTCTGCGGAGGAGAAACTACTAAACCAAAACATGGATCATAACTCGTGACGTATGATGATTATGATTATTATTATTATGGACTAACCATTTATGTTATTTGAATTATTGAGTATCCCTGGGACGGTTCTACCTCATGGGTACTCACTGTGATTATTGTTATATAAGCCCTTTATGTGGTGTCGCACAGACGCCCGACTGTGGCATGCTTGTTATTTTATTTACTTATAAGCCCTTTATGTGGTGTCGCACAGACGCCTGACTATGGCATGCTTGTTATTTTATTTACTTATAAGTCCTTTATGCGGTGTCGCACAGATGCCCGACTATGGCATGCTTGTTGTTTTATTTACTTATAAGCCCTTTATGCGGTGTCGCACAGACGCTCGACTGTGGCATGCTTAATATTTTATCTACTTATAAGCCCTTTATGTGGTGTCGCTCAAACGCCCGACTGAGGCATGCTTCATATTATTATCCTTTCGAGGCGTCGCTTCAGACACCCGATCGGTGCTCTGCATTTCTACACCCTGATTGCTTACTCATGTTTTATTTAAATGATCTAGTTGCGTGCATCATGAGCCTTATTTCATAACTGTCGAAGTGATCATATTATATTTTAAAGCAAGATTATCAATGGCTATATTATACCTGTGTTCTTAATGTTTGCGAGTACATTCAAAGTACTCACTGGCTTGTCCCTGGCTATTGTCTTGGCCAGATTTCTTGCATGGAAAGGAACATTGCGATGACAGCCCCGGAACCTACGCAATGGAGATAGCGGCCTCGCGAAGATAGGAGTTATCCTGGTCAGCTGTTCCTGTGGGAAATAGAGTCCCATAGACGCTGATGATCCGCAAACCGCTTCCGCCATCAACCACTAGAAACCAATTGTTGTACCCATAGGCCAGAATGGTCTTGTACTACATATTTTGTAGTTTGCTTGGAGTTTCTGTAACAAGTCAGTGTCTCATCAGCTAACAGTAATCCTGGGGCTGGTGAGCACAAGGGCCGCTTTTTGGGAAATTAATATCCCGAAAAACCGGTCCTGACATCCAGAGACCCCCTAATCCAGGACTGCCTTAGACATCATAGATCGTAACATATCCAGTAAAGTACGATTATGACATTCGGACACACCATTACGATGTGGTCTTCCGGGTGGCGTGAGTTGCGGAACTATTCCGCATTGTTTCAAATGAAGACCAAACTCGTAACTCAAATATTATCCTCCACGATTAGATCGTAGAAACTTTATTTTCTTGTTATGATGATTTTCAACTTCACTCTAAAATTCTTTGAACTTTTGAATGTTTCAGACTTATGTTTCATTAAGTAGATATACCCATATCTGCTTAAATCATCTGTGAAGGTGAGAAAATAACGACACCCGCCGCGAGCCTCAATATTCATCGAACCACACACATCTGTATGTATGATTTCCAACAAATCTGTTGCTTGCTCCATAGTTCTGGAGAACGGTGTTTTAGTCATCTTGCCCATGAGGCACGGTTCACAAGTACGAAGTGGTTCCAAAAGTCCATCAGAATGGAGTTTCTTCATGCGCTTTATAATGATATGACCTAAATGGCAGTGCCACAAATAAGTTGCACTATCATTATCAACTCTGCATCTTTTGGCTTCAATATTATGAATATGTGTATCACTACTATCGAGATTTAAGAAAAATAGACCACTCTTCAAGGGTGCATGACCAGAAAAGATATTACTCATATAAATAGAACAACCATTATTCTCTGATTTAAATGAATAACCATCTCGCATCAAACAAGATCCAGATATAATGTTCATGCTCAACGCTGGCACCAAATAACAATTATTCGGTCTAAAACTAATCCCGAAGGTAGATGTAGAGGTAGCGTGCCGACCGCGATCACATCGACTTTGGAACCATTTCCCACACGCATCGTCACCTCGTCCTTAGCCAATATTTGCTTAATCCGTAGCCCCTGTTTCGAGTTGCAAATGTTAGCAACAGAACCAGTATCAAATACCAAGGTGCTACTACGAGCATTAGTAAGATACACATCAATAACATGTATATCACATATACATTTGTTCACCTTGCCATCCTTCTTATCCGCCAAATACTTGGAGCAATTCCGCTTCCAGTGACCAGTCTGCTTGCAGTAGAAGCACTCAGTCTCAGGCTTAGGTCCAAACTTGGGTTTCTTCTCTTGAGCAGCAACTTGTTTATCGTTCTTCTTGAAGTTCCCCTTCTTCTTCCCTTTACCCTTTTTCTTGAAACCGGTGGTCTTATTGACCATCAACACTTGATGCTCCTTCTTGATTTCTACCTCTGAAGCCTTTAGCATCGCGAAGAGCTCGGGAATTGCCTTATTCATCTCATGCATGTTATAGTTCATCACGAAGCTTTTGTAGCTTGGTGGCAGTGATTGAAGAACTCTGTCGATGACACTATCAATAGGAAGATTAACTCCCAGTTGAGTCAAGTGATTATGATACCCAGACATTTTTAGTATATGTTCACTGACAGAACTATTCTCCTCCATCTTGCAGCTATAGAACTTATTGGAGACTTCATATCTCTCAATCCGGGCATTTGCTTGAAATATTAACTTTAATTCCTGGAACATCTCATATGCTCCATGACGTTCAAAACGTCGTTGAAGTCCCGGTTCTAATCCGTAAAGCATGGCACACTGAACTATCGAGTAGTCATCAGCTTTACTCTGCCAAACGTTCTTAATGTTGTCAGTAGCATCTGCAACAGGCCTGGCACCTAGCGGTGCTTCCAGGACGTAATTCTTCTGTGCAGCAATGAGGATAATCCTCAAGTTATGGACCCAGTCCGTGTAATTGGTACCATCATCTTTCAACTTTGCTTTCTCAAGGAACGCATTAAAATTCAACGGAACAACAGCACGAGCCATCTATCTACAATCAACATAGATAAGCAAGAAACTATCAGGTACTAAGTTCATGATAAATTTAAGTTCAATTAATCATATTACTTAAGAACTCCCACTTAGATAGACATCCCTCTAATCCTCTAAGTGATCACGTGATCCAAATCAACTAAACCATGTCCGATCGTCACGTGAGATGGAGTAGTTTCAATGGTGAACATCAATATGTTGATCATATCTACTATATGATTCATGCTGGACCTTTCGGTCCCAATGTTCCGAGGCCATATCTATTATATGCTAGGCTCGTCAAGTTTGACCTGAGTATTCCGCGTGTGCAACTGTTTTGCACCCGTTGTATTTGAACGTAGAGCCTATCACACCCGATCATCACGTCGTGTCTCAGCACGAAGAACTTTCGCAATGGTGCATACTGAGGGAGAACACTTATATCTTGATAATTTAGTGAGAGATCATCTTATAATGCTACCGTCAATCAAAGCAAGATAAGATGCATAAAAGATAAACATCACATGCAATCAATATAAGTGATATGATATGGCCATCATCATCTTGTGCTTGTGATCTCCATCTCCAAAGCACCGTCATGATCACCATCGTCATCAGCGCGACACCTTAATCTCCATTGTAGCATCGTTTTCGTCTCGCCAACTTATGCTTCTACGACTATCGCTACCGCTTAGTGATAAAGTAAAGCATTACAGGGCGATTGCATTGCATACAATAAAGCGACAACCATATGGCTCCTGCCAGTTGCCGATAACTCGGTTAAAAAAGATGATCATCTCATACAATAAAATATAGCATCATGCCTTGACCATATCACATCACAACATGCCCTGCAAAAACAAGTTAGACGTCCTCTACTTTGTTGTTGCAAAGTTTTACGTGGCTGCTATGGGCTGAGCAAGAACCGTTCTTACCTACGCATCAAAACCAGAATGATAGTTCGTCAAGTTAGTGCTATTTTAACCTTCTCAAGGACCGGGCGTAGCCACACTTGGTTCAACTAAAGTTGGAGAAACTGACACCCGCCAGCCACCTGTGTGCAAAGCACGTCGGTAGAACCAGTCACGCGTAAGCGTACACGTAATGTCGGTCCGGGCCGCTTCATCCAACAATTCCGCCGAACCAAAGTATGACATGCTGGTAAGCAGTATGACTTGTATCGCCCACAACTCACTTGTGTTCTACTCGTGCATATGACATCTACGCATAAAACTTGGCTCGGATACCACTGTTGGGGAACGTAGTAATTTCAAAAAAATTCCTACACACACGCAAGATCATGGTGATGCATAGCAACAAGAGGGGAGAGTGTGTCCACGTACCCTCGTAGACCGGAAGCGGAAGCATTAGCACAACGCGGTTGATCTAGTCGTACGTCTTCACGATCCGACCGATCAAGTACCGAATGCACGACACCTCCGAGTTCTACACACGTTCAACTCGATGACGTCCCTCAAACTCTGATCCAGCCAAGTGTTGAGGGAGAGTTTCGTCAGCACGACGGCATGGTGATGATGATGATGTTCTACCGACGCAGGGCTTCGCCTAAGCACCGCTACGATATGATCGAGGTAGATTATGGTGGAGGGGGGCACCCCACACGGCTAAGAGATCAAGAGATCAATTGTTATGTCTATGGGGAGCCCCCCTCCTCCGTATATAAAGGGGGGAGGAGGAGAGGTCCGGCCAAGGGGGTGGCGTACCCTAGGAGGGGGAAACCTACTCCAAGTAGGTTTGCCCCTCCCTTTCAGTCCAAGAAGGAGGGGGAAGGAAGGAGTGGGAGAGGGGAAGGCAAGGGGGGCGCCGCCCCCCTTTCCTTGTCCTATTCGGACTCAAGGGGAGGGGGCGCGCCTCTTGCCCTAGTCGGCCCCTCTCTCTCTCTCCACTAAGGCCCAACAGGGCCCATTAGTTCCCGGGGGGTTCCGGTAACCCCCGGTATTCCGATAAATGTCTGAAACCTTCCGAAACCTTTCCAGTGTCGAAGCATAGTCGTCCAATATGTCGATCTTTACGTCTCGACCATTTCGAGACTCCTCGTCATGTCCATGATCACATCCGGGACTCTGAACTACCTTCGGTACATCAAAACATATAAACTCATAATATAACCGTCATCTAACTTTAAGCGTGCGGATCCTACGGGTTCGAGAACTATGTAGACATGACCGAGACACATCTCTGGTCAATAGCCAATAGCGGAACCTGGATGCTCATATTGGCTCCTACATATTCTACGAAGATCTTTAACGGTCAAACCGCATAACAACATATGTTGTTCCCTTTGTCGTCGGTACGTTACTTGCCCAAGATTCGATCGTTGGTATCTCAATACCTAGTTCAATCTCGTTACTGGCAAGTCTCTTTACTCGTTCCGTAATACATCATCCCACAACTAACTCATTAGTTGCATTGCTTGCAAGGCTTATAGTGATGTGCATTACCGAGTGGGCCCAGAGATATCTCTTCGGCAATCGGAGTGACAAATCCTAATCTCGAAATACGCCAACTCAACAAGTACCTTTGGAGACACCTTTAGAGCACCTTTATAATCACCCAGTTACGTTGTGACGTTTGGTAGCACACAAAGTGTTCCTTTGGTAAACGGGAGTTGCATAATCTCATAGTCATAGGAACATGTATAAGTCATGAAGAAAGCAATAGCAACAAACTAAACGATCAAGTGCTAAGCTAACGAAATGGGTCAAGTTAATCACATCATTCTCCTAATGATGTGATCCCGTTAATCAAATGACAACTCTTTGTCTATGGTTATGAAACATAACTATCTTAGATTAACGAGCTAGTCAAGTAGAGGCATACTAGTGAGACTCTGTTTGTCTATGTATTCACACATATATCATGTTTCCGGTTAATACAATTCTAGCATGAATAATAAACATTTATCATGATATAAGGAAATAATTATAACTTTATTATTGCCTCTAGGGCATATTTCCTTCAAAGAGGACATCTATCTGGGTCTTGCCGATTGGTGAGCAGGAAAGGCCAGGAACTATGCCCTGGAATATAGTCCGACTGGGCTGAAGCTGCCTCTGCTTGATCCCTAATTTCTCCATAGTATCTCGGTACAGGATGTTGATGCTGTTGCCGCCATCTATCAGTACTCGGGAGAAGCGAGCTGCCCGCCTCTCTGTTGTGAAGGTGGCATCTAAGACCAAAGCATAAGAACCAGGAGAGGGCATCACCTCCGGGTGGTCAGCTCTGCTCCAACTGATAGGCTTCTCAAACCAATGCATGAACTCGGGGGTATCTAATGCTACTGCATTTACTTCTTTTTGTCGCTGTCGTCTGCTATGCTTGTCATCAGCCACGCTGGTGAAAATGACATAGGCTCCATGCTCTTCAGGGTATTCATCCTGTATTGCGCCGATAGCCGAGCTGCCGGCTGCTGGGGAGGAGGCGGCGGCGGGCCGGTGGGCGGAGGAGGCAGGAGTCCGTCACCCTTGGCGATCCTGGTGAGCTAGTGGCACTTCCGAGTGGTGTGGTTGGATGGCTTCGCGCCACTGTGGAACTTGCAGGGTGCATCAAGAGTCTGCTCGTAAGAGAAGGCGGGTAACCAGTTGGGCTTGCCGCCCTTCTGACGCTTGGGTAGTGGATTCCCTTCCGGCTGCTGATCTTCGACTGTCGCCACCTGCCGGCTTGTGGAAGCTGGCTGCGTGGCCTTGCGCTTGTTCTCATTTGGTTGCTAACGCCGGCTGGTATCACCAGCCGGAGTCCGAGGAGCTTGAGGAGCCACTTTTCCGGATGCATCAACTTGGATCTCCGCCTTCATGGAGTCGGTCGTGGCGTACTTGTATGCTATGATTAGCAGTTCATCAAGGGTTGCCGACTCGTCGTGGAGAGGCCGGTGCTTGAGGAGGGTGCCTTCTCGGCACCCGGCGGTAAAGTACTCGATGGCCTACACCTCGTGCACGGCCTCGCAGGAGTTGCGCAGCTCGGCCCAGCGCGTGAGGTAGTCGTGAGTCGACTCGCTGGGTCCTTGGACGCACAAGGAGAGCTGGTGAGGCTTGGGCGGCTGCTTGTACGTGCTGGTGAAGTTGCGGATGAAGGCTTCAGTGAAATCAACCCAGCTATTGATGTTGCGGGGCTTCAGGCTATTCAGCCATGTCCGGGTCATGCCCTAGAGCATGAGCGGAACGTACTTCACGGCAACGCGCTTGTTGTTGTTCGTGATGCTGACGGCTGTGGAGTACTTGGGTGTATCTCTTGGGAGCGTGAACCCTTTGGGGAAGGGCTCATCTCGGATGAGGGGGCCAAACAAGGCGAACCCAGTTCATCTTCCTCTTCTAGTGCCAGGGATCGGTTGAGGCGGTCGATCCGATGGCAGGCATCATTTTCTCCGACTCCTTCCCGGTGGCCAAGGCAGTCGCCGAGTGTCGGGTGGTCAACAGGTGGCAGGGAAGCGCGCCTCTCCCTGCGGGGGGGAGGTGGAGGTGGACAGTCGTCCCGTTGTTCCACTGCTCTTGGGCGGCCGTCTTGGTCGCGCTCGATGGTGATGCGATTCCGGCTGCGGCTGGCAGCCGGTTCCTTGTATCTTCTACCGCGGACGCCACTAGTCGGCGTACGGGATGTCGCGCCTTGGTCTCGGCGAGGAGGCCGGTCGTCGTTTCGCGGTTGGGTGCTTTAGCGCGGCAGTCGGCCTCTTGCTGCTCAGCAGCCGCGTAAAGGAGCTCCTGGACGCGCTCCGTCATGTGGCGACGGTCATCGCCCTCGAGCTTGTCTAGCTCGTCTGCTACCGCCTGGGCAGCTCGTATGTTCTCCGCAGGCGTGGCATAAATGGGACGATCTTTCCCGAACATACTGGCAATGGCCGCGCCACGCTGCCGGATCAAGCCAATGCGGCTAGGCCCACCAGGAGCCGGCGTGCCGCCGACGGCACGGTCCATCTCACGCTGGTAGGCCTCCGAAAGGCGTCTCATGTTGGCCAGCCGGTTGGCGCTTTCAACGAGCTGGACACGGCGTGCCTCCAGCGTCTCGGCGTCGGCGTCTTCCGGGATGGGCGTAGTCAGGTCTTGCAGCGCCGCCTACAACGGATCCTGGCCACCTCCGCTAGAGTGCTCGACGTGGCTGATGACGAGCACCTCCGTGACGGTGATGCCACAGCTGTCCGCGAGGAAGCGGTTCATCATAGACCACCATGTTGGTGGGGAACGCGTCAAGCAACATTGTGTCGGAGTCGACAAGCATCGTGTTGGTGGAGCCAACCGACTCCAAGTCTACAGCAGGCTCGCTGGCGACGTGGAGCTAATCGAGGAGGCTGACGAGGCGGCTCTCGGGGCCTTATGTTCCCACATCGGATGCGGGCTCGTCAGAGAGGCGGATCTCACCAACAAGATCGGTGAGGCAGCTCGCCGCACAGGCAACCTCCATGTCGTGCAGCGCGTCGACGCAGACGCCGACCGGCGTGCCGGGCTGGCTGCGCTCGCCAAGAAGGAACAAGGTTCCCATCCAGAACAGGTCTCCGGGAGACGGTGCACCTCGCCCCATGGTGGGCGCCAAATGTCGGGGTTTGGGTGCGACATATGCCAATGGATGGTTTATCATGGTGGGGGCGAGTAGAACGTCGCCGGTGCCTGGAAGCGGGATGAGGCGTAGACATGAACGCCGGTGCACTTTACCCAGGTTCGGGGCTCTCCTAGGAGATAACAACCCTAGTCCTGCTCTGCGGGGTCTCCGCATGATCACTAAGGCACTAGTGATACCATGGTGCTCCTCGAGTTGTATGCTAGAGGTAGAAGAAGGCAGGCATGTGCTACCTCTTGAGCACTGCGTTGGATTTCCCCGAAGAGGAGAGGATGATGCAGCAAACTAGCGTAAGTATTTCCCTCAGTTTTTGAGAACTAAGGTATCAATCCAGTAGGAGGCTACGCGCGAGTCCCTCGTACATACACAAAAACAATAGCTCAACGCAACCAACGCGCTTAGGGGTTGTCAATCCCTTCACGGTCACTTACGAAAGTGAGATCTGAAAGATATGATAAATAATATTTTTGGTATTTTTGGTATAGGGATGCAAAGTAAAAAGTAAAAGCAAAGTAAAAGCAAAGAAATAATAAAGTGATGGAGATTGATATGATGAGAAAGAGACCCGGGGGCCATAGGTTTCACAAGTGGCTTCTCTCAAGAGCATAAGTATTCTACGGTGGGTGAACAAATTACTGTTGAGCAATTGACAGAATTGAGCATAGTTATGAGAATATCTAGGTATGATCATGTATATAGGCATCACGTCCGAGACAAGTAGACCGACTCCTGCCTGCATCTACTACTATTACTCCACTCATCGACCGCTGTCCAGCATGCATCTAGAGTATTAAGTTAAAAATAGAGTAACGCCTTAAGCAAGATGACATGATGTAGAGGGATAGTTTCATGCAATATGATAAAAAAACCCATCTTGTTATCCTCTATGGCAACGATACAATACGTGCCTTGCTGCCCCTTCTGTCACTGGGAAAGGACACCGCAAGATCGAACCCAAAGCTAAGCACTTTTCCCATGGCAAGAACAACCAATCTAGTAGGCCAAACCAAACTGATAATTCGAAGAGACTTGCAAAGATAACCAATCATACATAAAAGAATTCAGAGAAGATTCAAATATTATTCATAGATAGGCTGGATCATAAACCCACAATTCATCGGTCTCAACAAACACACCGCAAAAAGAAGATTACATCGAATAGATCTCCACAAGAGAGGGGGGAGAACATTGTATTGAGATCCAAAAAGAGAGAAGAAGCCATCTAGCTACTAACTATGGACCCGTAGGTCTGAAGTAAACTACTCACACTTCATCGGAGGGGCTTGGATGATGATGTAGAAGCCCTCCGTGATCGATGCCCCCTCCGACGGAGCTCCAGAACAGGCCCCAAGATGGGATCTCGTGGATACAGAAAGTTGCAGCGGTGGAATTAGGTTTTGGCTCCTCTTCTGATCGTTTGGGGATACGTGGATATATATGGGAGGAAGAAGTACGTCGGTGGAGCTTCGAGGGGCCCACGAGGCTGGGGGCGCGCCCTGGGGGGGCGCCCTCCACCCTCGTGTCCACCTCGTGGCTTTCTTGACGGAGGGTCCAAGTCTCCTAGGTCTTATCTGATGAGAAAATCACGTTCCCGAAGGTTTCATTCCGTTTGGACTCTGTTTGATATTCTGTTTCTCCGAAACACTGAAATAGGCAAAAAACAGCAATTCTGGGCTGGGCCTCCGGTTAATAGGTTAGTCCCAAAAAATAATATAAAAGTGGAAAATAAAGCCCAATATAGTCCAGAACAGTAGATAATATATCATGGAGCAATCAAAAATTATAGATACGTTGGAGACGTATCAGCACGCTCTCTCCTTCCTCTAGGTATGAGCCTAGTTCTAACAGGCTGGGAACCCTTTGCATGGGTGCCCCGGGGGTTTTTATAGGCCTACCCCCCAGGGGTACAATGGTAATCTGGCTGGGTGTAGGACCCGGCTGTCAGTGTCTCTGGTCACCGGCTTCTCCGCCGGCTCTTGGGGCCCGCCGCCTGGTGGGCCCCGCCAACTGGTCTGGTACGAAACCGACATGCCGCCTCCGCCGCTTGCGGGTCTGGTCGGCGGCTAATTATTGTAGCCGCGATGCTAATGACGCATGCTTGATCAGGGGAGCATGGCTACAGTCCCGCCGCCTGGTGGGAGATCACTGTAGCCACACCATGTCTCATCTGGTTAATGGTGCGCGGGCCCCAAGGAAGGAACGGGTCGCCTGCTGGAAGCCGGCCTCCCTCAGGTCCGACTGGTCAGGCCTCCGCCGTCTTCCGGGCTCTCGCTGCCTGGTAGGGCCCGCCGCCTGCAGGCCGTACCGACAGGCCGTCATGGGAAGAGGACTCCGCCTGCCAGTAGTGACGTCAGGGGCGGAGTGGCAACAGTGCCGCGCCGGGCGGAGATCTCTGCCTGTATGGAGCATCGTGGCCTTGTCCGGCCCTGAATATGGGGGTGATGGGCTACACTGTAGCCTTACACTGTCTTGTCTTCTTAATGGGGGCGTAGACTCTGAGGGCGTCGTGGGCCGCTTGCTAGGAGTCGGCCTCTCTGGAGGCCGCCTGCTAGGAGTCGTCCCGTCTTGGCGCCGCCTTCTGGAGCTCTGCCGCCTTCTGGCTGTCGGCCGCTTGGGCCAATCATCCATCAGAAGGCAGTGCTTCATCTTGATGTATCGAGGGGCGCAGCCGGCCCTGATGTCTTGAAAGGTTCAGGGACTCAGGTTAGGCTACCCGTGGCCCATTACTCCGACACCAAGATATTCTCATAACTATGCACAATTCTATCAATTGCTTGACAGTAATTCGTTCACCCACCGTAATACTTATGCTCTTGAGAGAAGCCACTAGTGAAACCTATGGCCCCCGGGTCTATTTTCCATCATATTAATCTCCCGTCAACTAGCTATTTCTGGTGCCGTTTATTTTACTTTGCAATCTTTACTTTTACTCTTTATCATAAAAATACCAAAAATATTATCTTATCATCTCTATCAGATCTCACTTTTACAAGTGGCTGTGAAGGGATTGACAACCCCTTTATCACATTGGTTGCAAGGTTCTTATTTGTTTGTGTAGGTGTGTGGGACTTGAGCGTGGTCTCCTACTGGATTGATACCTTGGTTCTCAAAAACTGAGGGAAATACTTACGCTACTTTATTGCATCACCCTTTCCTCTTCAAGGGAAAACCAACGCAATGCTCAAGAGGTAGCAGCCACTGCTATCATGTCATCCCTGACTTGGAATTCTATGCACGTATGATTGGAACTATTAGCAAGCATCCACAACTACTAACATTCATTAAGGTAAAACCCAACCATAGCATTAAGATATATTGGTCCCCCTTCAATTCTGTATGCATCAATTTCTATGCTAGGTTGAAGCTTCTGTCACTCTTGCCCTCCAATACATAGTCCTATCAACATACAACAAACCCTATGGTGTGATCCACGCGCGCGCTCATATGATGGGCACCAAAGGACAGCAACATAACCACAAGCAAATTAAACCAATCATAGCAATTCACCAATTACCGATAGGACAACGAAAATCTACCCAGACATCATAGGATGGCAACACATCATTGGATAATAATATGAAGCATAAAGCACCATGTTCAAGTAGAGGGTACAGCGGGTTGCGGGAGAGTGGACCGCTGTAGATAGATGGGGGAAGGTGATGAAGATGTTGGTGAAGATGACGGAGGTGTTGGTGTAGATTGTGGTGATGATGATGGCCCTGGAGGTGTTCCGGCGCCACCGGAAGAGAGGGGGAGAGAGCCCCCCCCCCCTTCTTCCTTGACCTTCTCCCTAGATGGGAGAAGGGTTCTCCCTCTGGTCCTTGTCTTCCATGGCATGGGAGGGGCGAGAGCCCCTCCGAGATTGGATATGTCTCTCTGTCTCTCTCTGTTTCTGCGCTCTCTGATTCTGCCCTTTCACAGTTTCTTAAAACCCCAGAGATCCGTAACTTCGATTGAGCTGATATTTGGACACGATTTTTATCTGGATATTGGCTTTCTTGTGGCGAAAGAAGGGCACCAACCGCCTTACGGGGTGTCCACGAGGGCCCAGGGTGCGCCTGACCCCCTGGGGCGTGCCCCACACCCTCGTGGGCCCCTCGGGCATCGTCTCGCATTGATTCCACTTCCCAAAATTCACATATATTCCAAAAAAATTCTCCGCCAGTTTTTATCCCGTTTGGACTCTGTTTGATATGGATTTTCTGTGAAACAAAAAACATGCAACAAACAGGAACTGGCACTGGGCACTGGATCAATATGTTAGTCCCAAAAATAGTATAAAAAGTTTCCAAAAGTATGTAAAAGTTGTAGAATATTGGCATGGAACAATAAAAAATTATAGATACGACAGAGACGTATCAGTAATCATGTGAATTTTTCATTCGGTCGATATTTTGATGAGATGTACGTTGTCTTTCCTCTAGTGGTGTTATGTGAACATCTACTACATGACACTTCACCATGATTTGGGCCTAGGGGAAGGCATTGGGAAGTAATAAGTAGATGATGGGTTGCTAGAGTGACAGAAACTTAAACCCTAGTTTATGTGTTGCTTCGTAAGGGGCTGGATCCACATGTTTCATGCTATTGTTAGATTTATCTTAATTCTTCTTTTGTAGTTGCGGATGCTTGCGAGAGGGGTTAATCATACATGGGAGTCTTGTCCAAGTAAGGACAACACCCAAGAACGAGTCCACCCACATATCAAATTATCAAAGTAACGAACGGGAAACATATGAGCATGATGAAAACTAACTTGACAGTAATTCCAATGTGTCCTCGGGAGCACTTTGCTTTATATAAGAGTTCGTCCAGGCTTATCCTTTGCTACAAAAAGTATTGGGCCACCTTGATGCACCTTTTTTACACTTGTTACTTGTTTCCTGTTACGAATTATCTTATCACAAAATTATCTGTCACCGATAATTTTCAGTGCTTGCAGAAAATAACTTGGTGAAAACTGCTTGTCATTTCCTTCTACTCCTTGTTGGGTTCGACATAGCCCCCCAGCTCCTTCTTTCCTGCACACACTGATCGATATACCTCTCTAGCTAGGTGTACCTACCACAAACACATGCTTTCCCTCTTCTCTTCTCATCGTCCATGCCCCCCTTTGTCTAATACGGTTCGACGCATGTGCACACTCCCGCCCCTCTTTTCATCGATCTCATACTCAGATACTCCACCCCTCGATATAGTAGGCCTCTCGCACCACCTCCTAGCCGCATCCCTCTCTCTATATCCATCTCTCCGGGCCTTATTTTCTTCTAACAAATGCATGCATGTATACCGATCGATCTCCCTACACGTAGCTAGGTCGACTATAAATCTTTTTCCCAACGCACGATCGACGTACCTCACTATTATGTCTCTCCCTTTCTCTGACACGCGATGATTAATCTTCCTATGTAGTCACGTCTTCTTACCATAGCCATATTGTCCCCTGATACGTCTCCATTGTATCTACTTTTCCAAACACTTTTGCCCTTGTTTTGGACTCTAACTTGCATGATTTGAATGGAACTAACCCGGCTGACGCTGTTTTCAGTAGAATTGCCATGGTGTTATCTTTGTGCAGAAATAAAAGTTCTCGGAATGACCTGAAACTTCACGGAGATTATTTTTGGAAATAATAAAAAATATTGGGGAAAGAATCAAGGCCAGGGGGCCCACACCCTTTCCACGAGGGTGGGGGCGCACCTGCCTCGTGGGCCCCTTGGAGCTCCACCGACCTCAACTCCAACTCCATATATTCGTTTTCGGAGAGAAAAAAATCTGAGAGAAATATTCATCACGTTTTATGATACGGAGCCGCCGCCAAAAGCCCTAAACTCTCGCAGGAGGGCTGATCTAGAGTCTGTTCGGGGCTCCGGAGAGGGGAATCCGTCGCCATCGTCATCATCAACCATCCTCCATCACCAATTTCGTGATGCTCAGCCGTGCGTGAGTAATTCCATCATAGGCTTGCTGTACGGTGATGGGTTGGATGAGATTTATCATGTAATCGAGTTAGATTTGTTAGGGTTTGATCCCTAGTATCCACTATGTTCTGAGATTGATGTTGCTATGACTTTGCTATGCTTAATGCTTGTCACTAGGGCCCGAGTGCCATGATTTCAGATCTGAACCTATTATGTTTTCATGAATATATGTGAGTTCTTGATCCTATCTTGCAAGTATATAGTCACCTACTATGTGTTATGATCCGGCAACCCCGAAGTGACAATAATCGGGACCACTCCCGGTGATGACCATAGTTTGAGGAGTTCATGTATTCACTATATGCTAATGCTTTGGTCTGGTACTCTATTAAAAGGAGGCCTTAATATCCCATAGTTTCCGCTAGGACCCCGCTGCCACGGGAGGGTAGAACAAAAGATGTCATGCAAGTTCTTTTCCATAAGCACGTATGACCATATTCGGAATACATGCCTACATTACATTGATGAATTAGAGCTAGTTCTGTGTCACCCTATGTTATGATTGTTACATGATGAACCACATCCGGCATAATTCTCCATCACCGATCCAATGTCTACGAGCTTTTTACATATTGTTCTTCGCTTATTTACTTTTCCGTTGCTATTGTTACAATTACTACAAAACCCAAAAATATTACTTTTGCTACCGTTACCGTTACTCCATACTACTTTGCTACTAAATACTTTGTTGCAGATATTAAGTTATCCAGGTGTGGCTGAATTGACAACTCAGTTGCTAATACTTGAGATTATTCTTTGGCTCCCCTTGTGTCGAATCAATAAATTTGGGTTGAATACTCAACCCTTGAAAACGGTTGTGATCCCCTATACTTGTGGGTTATCAAGACTATTTTCTGGCGCCGTTGCCAGGGAGCATAGCTCTATTCTTTGAGTCACTTGGGATTTATATCTGCTGGTCACTATGAAGAACTTGAAAGACGCGAAAACAAAAATTTATCCCTCAACTACGAGGGGAGGTAAGGGACTGCCATCTAGCTCTGCACTTGATTCACCTTCTGTTTTAAGTAAGCTTGCGACACCTAAACCTGCTTCTACTATTAATTCTGAGATGTCGCATGTTATTGATGATGCCACTTCTGCTATTCATGATACTTATGATGAAACTACTTCTATGCTTGATACTACTGTGCCACTTGGTGAATTTCTTGATGAACAACTTGCTAGGGCTAGAGAGAATGAAATTATTGAAACTGATAATATTGATGAAAGTGATGATGAAGACTCTCCCCCTAAATATGAATTGCCTGTTGTGCCTGAGGGCTATGTTATGGATGAAGAAACTGCTAGAGACTTTCTTTCTTGCAATGATAGAAGTGATCTTAAGAAATTATTAGCTAAGCTCAAACAAAAAACTCTGAATGCTAGAATGAAATATGATCCTGCTTATGCTACTTCACCTATCTTTGTTACCGACAAGGATTATCAATTCTCTATTGATCCTGATATAATTACTTTGGTCGAATATGATTCTTTCTATGGCTACGAATCTGAAACTGTTGTGGCACATCTTACTAAATTAAATGATATAGCCACCCTGTTCACTAATGATGAGAAAGCTCGCTACTATTATATCCTTAAAATATTTCCATTCTCATCAAAGGGTGATGCTAAGATATGGTTTAATTCTCTTGATCCTGGTTGTGTGTGTAGTCCCCAGGATATGATTTATTACTTCTCTGCTAAATATTTCCTCGCTCATAACACTACAAAAAAAAGACACATCCATGACATTTTGGGCCGAACAAAAAAATTTCTGTCATACATATGACACTTCTATGACGATAATTGTGACAAAACCCGGTGTCGTCATAGATGTGGTGGGCTCCTACTTCTATGACAAAAAATCATGACAGAAAATGGGCTTTTCGTCCTGGGCGGGCCGGAGACGCAGCTGCATGACATTCTTTGGGTCGTCCATGACGGAAAAACCATGGTAGAAGCGAGGGGGACGAAAATTTTGGGGAGTTCCCGGTTACGGTGGGAGGTCGGGGGCCGAGCGATGCACGTTTCTCTCGTACACGTACGCGCGTGTGTGCGAGGCGTTGGCTCTAACTGAACCCGAGCGAGGCGTTGGGCTCTAACTGAACCCGAGCGATTGCACTTCAGGATACGCGTTACTGAACCCGAGCGATTGATCGATGGCTGTTAACTGAACCCGATCGAGCGATTCCTTCGCTACTGCTGCTAACTGAAGTCGATCGATGCTGCCTCTGGATGAATAGTGATCGTTGTGGGGGGTTTGGATGAACAGTTCCTGGTGGGGGTGGGTGAACAGGACCCCATGGTGTTGCCTCTGGATGAACAGGACCCCGATCGATCGAGCCGGTTGGGGCTGGATGAACAGGACCCCGTGGAGGGCTGGATGAACAGGACCACCCCGTGGAGGGCAGGATGAACAGTAGACGGTGGAGGGCGGGATGAACAGTAGCCCGTGGAGGGTTGGTTGAACAGGAGCCCGTGGAGAGGGCTGGTTGAACAGTAGCCGGTGGAGTAGCGCGCGGTGGAGGCTGGATGAACAGGAGCCCGTGCATGAACAGTTGCAGGTGAAGGCTGGAGGAGGTCGACGGTGGATGAACAGTAGCTCGTGGAGGCTGGAGGGGGTCGACGGTGGAGATGAACAGTATCCCGTGGAGTCCCGTTTTGCGGTACGCCACACCCCTCCCGATGAACAGGACCCCCGTTTCGACCGTAGCGCTCCAACACAAGTCCGTTTCCTTCGTTTTGCGGTACGCCACACCCCTCCTGATGAACAGGACCCCCGTTTCGACCGTAGGAGGTCCGTTTCCTCCGTTTTGCGGTACGCCAGACCCCTCCCGATCAACAGGACCCGGTTCCGAACGTAGGAGGTCTGTTTTCTCCGTTGTGCCGTACGCCAGGCCTCGTTTCCATCGCCTATTGTCGGTGTCAAAACTGGCGGATCTCGGGTAGGGGGTCCCGAACTGTGCGTCTAGGCGGATGGTAACAGGAGACAAGGGACACAATGTTTTACCCAGGTTCGGGACCTGTTGATGGAGGTAAAACCCTACGTCCTGCTCGATTAATATTGATGATATGGGTAGTACAAGAGTAGATCTACCACGAGATCAAGGAGGCTAAACCCTAGAAGCTAGCCTATGGTATGATTGTTGTATATGAAGTTGTCCTACGGACTAAAATCCCCCGGTTTATATAGACGCCGGAGAGGGTTAGGGTTACACAAAGTCAATTACAACGGTAGGAGATCTTGAATATCCGTATCGCCAAGCTTGCCTTCCACGCCAAGTAAAGTCCCATCCGGACAAGGGACGAAGTCTTCAATCTTGTATCTTCATAGTCCTGGAGTCTAGCTGAAGGTATAGTCTGGCTACCCGAACACCCCCTAATCCAGGACTCCCTCAGTAGCCCCTGAACCAGGCTTCAATGACGACGAGTCCGGCGTGTAGATTGCCTTCGGCATTGCAAGGCGGGTTCCTCCTCCAAATTCTTCATAAAAGTTTGTAAACACCAAGAGTAGTGTCCAGCTCTGCAAAATAAGTTTCCACGTATTGCCACAGAGAGAATAATATTCACACAAATCTTAATCCGCTGACGTACTCCGTAGTGTGACATCACACTACGGCCAAGCCTTTATTCGAATCGTTTTCACTTTTCCACCTCAGCGTGTTTTGCGAGGCGGTTTCCTTGGCACGTCTTGTCAAAGTAGAGATCGTGTCCCCTTTATTTACGGGATTCTCATCAATACGGACATGGGTAACCCAATCGTGCCCGCTAGCATGTCTTCTCGATTAAAGGCGAGTCCCAAACGGTTACAGGGAGGGCTCCTGGTATTCAACCTCTTATAAAGAGACCAGGGCCTTACTGCTTTTCCCCAATCTCAAAACAAGTTCGCCCGTCGCCTCGAGTTCCAACACCCTAGGCTCTAGATTCCAGGCGCTTCGGACCTTCGACAATGTCCGGTTACGACCTTCAAGGCCGATGGATGCCTTCCTCCGTCACGGAGGAGGACGTGCTAAAGTTGAGAGAGGCTAAGTTCTTGACCGCCGAAATTTCGCATAGGTTGCCTGCTCAAAGGCAGGCTATCCCCAGTCCCCAGCCCGGTGAGAGCGTAGTGTTCATGTATCACTTCCTTCGAGGGTTAGGCTTCCCGATGGATCCCTTCGTGAGGGGGCTGATGTTCTATTATGGGTTAGAATTTCATGACTTAGCTCTGGAGTCCATCCTCCACATTTCCTCATTCATTGTTGTGTGTGAAGCATTCCTCCGTGTTACTCCTCACTTCGGATTATGGCACAAGACTTTTGGAGTGGAGCCGAAGATGATCGAGGGACGGCACGCAGAGTGCGGAGGCGCTGTCATAAGTAAGAATGTTGATGCTTCATGGCCCGAGGGCTCCTTTCAAGAGGAGCTCGGCTTGTGGCAACGAGAGTGGTTCTATATCACCGCTCCCAGGAGCGCCAAGTGGGCGGCGCCTCCTGCCTTTCGCTCGGGTCCCCCACCACGGCTAGCGTCATGGGTCAACAAAGGATTAGATTGGGGGTTATCCAAAGACGTGCCCTGGTTGCAGGGCCGCATCAGGGATCTCTTAGAAAGAGACCTCAACCTGGTCAAGGTGACGCGGGTCATGTTGATTCGCCGAACACTGCCCGGCAAACGTCGCTCCCTTCGTCTGTGGGAGTTTAATCCAGAGGGACCACGAGCTCTCCAGCATTTTATGGGCGCAACGCCCGCGGAGATGTATAAAATGTTCTTCGGATCACAAGCAATGTGTCCGGATTTGACCGAGGATGCAGGTTTAAGGTGCAATCGCCCGGATACTCAAGTAAGTAACCTTGTGCCCGGACTCGCTATCCGTAAAATTGTCATAAATTCGCCCCTAAAAGAGTTGTCCTTTTAAACAGGAGTGGATAGCGAAGGCAAAGCTGATCAGGTGTCCAGCTCCCCTTCCTGAGACCAGGCTGGGTCCCGTGCTAGTCAGGATGTTGAAGATCGTGCCTTTGGAGGGAAGTGAGGGGGAGGACAAGGAAACCATGGCCTCCTTGAAGGAGGCTGCTCCGAAGGGAGGAACCGACAATTCCTCTCCTAAGGGGAAGAAGAGGGCCGCCTCTGACGACCCAGAGACCACGGCCTCAAAGCGGGGGAAAAAGTCCTCGTCAGAGGGTCCGACGCCGGGGAGATCCTCGGCCGAACTACGCCCTCAAAGGGATCAGCCCTCCAGCGAGCCGTAAGTAGAGAAATATTTTCCTTTAGAGGGATGAGAGAAATCCTTGCTTTTTATCTGAGAAGATTAACCGAAATTTCACTTTGTAGCTCGGACCTCAGCCCTTCTCAGTAGAGCTCGTCTTCGGGGGATCTTCTTCCGGAGATGATGGAGAGTGGAATGCCTCCCCCTGCTGTACCGCCTGGCAAGGCGGGCGACCCTGAGGTGTCATCACAGAGGGTTTCTCCGAATCCGGCAGGGGTGGAAGGTAGCCATGTGGCCCCCCAAGGTTCTCCGCGTCCGGCCTTCGATGGAGGTCATAGGACGAGTCCGGCACCGTCCGGTGCGCGGTCGGAGGAGCTGATGATTCTGCTGGGGCGAGCTTCTATCTCAGAGGAGCACCATGCATTGATGGGTTCGGTGATTGGAAGGATTTCGTCTGCGGGAAGCGGATTGCATGAGGCCGTCAGAAGTTTGCTGACGGGTTTTGAGGTACGTTTGATAATGTACTTCTTTGTCAGTTGCGCATAAACAAGATGCGCCCTGTGTAGATAGTAGCCCCTAAGACTCTGTGCGTTGTCAAAATTGATGGCGCGCAGAGGATCATAACCCCAGGTCTAAAATGTCGCCTTTGTATACAGGTGGCGAAGCATCTGGAATCGAGCCAAACTGATGATTTTGCCGAACTAAAGCGGCAACTTGACATGGCAGATGCCGACATCGCGCTCGTCAACGAGCGGCTTGATGAGGCTCAAGGTATGCAATTCCTCGGGCTGCATCTGGTAAGAGGAGTATTATGCCAGTATCTTACAATGGGTGTGCTTGAGGCAGATGGTGCGGCCGCCTTGGAGAGTCTCCGGGCGGAACTTGCCCGAGCTAAGGAACAAGCCAGGAAAAGTGATGCGGCTCCCGAGAAGGCCCTTGAAGAGCTGAGAGCCGAACAGGCTGCTCACTGCCGGAGCAGGAAGGAGGTGGCCGAGATGGCCGTGAAGTTAAAAAGTGATGCTGACCGTTGCAAGTTTCTTGAGAAAGAAGACCGGGTGAGACAGACGGACTTAGAGAAGGCCGTTGCTGATGCCAAGGATGCTCGCTCTGCGATGAGAGCTGCGAAGGAGGAGCTGCGTCAGGCCGGACAGATTACGGCTGGAAAGCCCTTTATGCTGCAGAGGAAGTTTTGTGATCCGAAGTTTGCTCTATTGGACCGGATGTGGAGTGTAGAGGACACCTATCTGGATTTGGCAGCGAGTGCTGCTGATGCGACCGAACACTTTCGAGATCAAGAAGATCGCAAAGTGGAAAGGCTTTTCTGGTCACAGTTTCACAATCCAGAGCGTCCGCTGGCAGTGGACGATCGTCTGGCTCAATGGGCCGAACTGAATAGATTGTCCGGACTGGCCATGAAATACGTCGTGGGTCATCTGTGGCCGGGCAGATCGGAGCCGAAGAGTTATTTCAGTTTGGTACGGCAATTCCTTGGCGCGGTGCCACGTATCAATGCGATGAAGAGGTCAGCATGCATAGAGGGCGCATGGATGGCTCTTGCCCGTGTCAAAACATACTGGGCAGAGATGGAGACCACCGTTGTTGCATCCCGAGATTCGGACAAAAGCCGAGTACCCTCTGAGCACTATTTTCAGGAAGTCCTTGAAGGTGCTCGTGTAATAGAGGCGCAGTGCTCGAAGGATGCTATGTTCTGATAGCATATGTAATTATAAAGCAATATTTTGAAGAATTATAGTAGCCTTTTATACTTGTGCCTACAAGTATTTGGGACACCTCCTGTTGGCCGTTTTAAGATATATATACAAAATCTGAAAGATTGCAGTCGTTGGCTTCAGCCCCCACGCACATAGTGCGGGGGTGCTCGTAGAAGGCGCATTTTCACACTTAATCCAATGTCTTGGTCCTACAAAGGAGGTGATAACGCAGCGAGCTAGGCAACTGGACTATAATGCTTTAACACTTTCACTTAGCCATAGGAGCTTGACAATGGGACTATTTAGGTAGCCCCTGGTGGCGACTGCGCTCGCCCGAATTCGGGGCGCGTGTGTGCCTGGCCGGGAAACTGCCCTTCGTTAATGCGGAGGAATCCTACAGATTTCGGAGAGTCATCGCGTGGTTGACCAGTCTCACGCCATATCATGACAGTCGGTTTTCGGCTTTCTCTACTGAGGTGCTCGCCTGGCCGAACCAGGGCACAATCGCAGTAGTTCTCCTGGTGCTGCCTTAGCCGATAGAGCGGAACGTAAGGCGACCGAACACAGGAGCCGGGCAACCCAACATTTGACCAAAATCATGACTCGGAGCTGATGCATATAAGGCCAAACTCGCGACGCCGAACACTGCCTAAGGTATTCGGTCTTTATGAGAGCGGGCGAGGTAACGCCCTGAGGTATAAGCCCCGAGTGTCCAGGTATGCGCAAGAATTCTGACATGGCCACATGCCAAGACGCCAGCCTCCTCCTTGGTCATAGAACCAGGGGATGTGTATCAACAAGAGACAGTAAAAAGGGTTTACGCAGGGTCTTAATCTGAAAATAATCCTTGTAACGGGTCCCTACTGCACGTCTGCGCCTGTGTCTCCGTTGTGCCGTATCCTGGACGGGCGTGGCACGACGTTCATCTGTAAAAAGAGAGCAACTAAGTTGAAAAAGGGGCGTGCCGAACAAAAAGTTATATGAAATAAACAAAGTGTAAAGTAAAATATGAAAAATTGAGCTTTATTGTCTCTTATTTTATACGTTTGAAGCCCCTAGTACAGGGGTATATGGCCACTAAGCCTTTATCAATGATACGTTTGTGCCGGACTCGTCTATCCGTGTCTATGGTCTTAATGACCTATTCCCATGTTCTGGCTGGTGAAGCCGTTGTGTTGTGGGGCCGTTAAAGCGGCCGTACAATCCTTCGCTTGGGGGAGGTGTTCTCACTGCTTCCCCTTTAAGGAGATGATGCCACGTGGACCGGGCATCTTAAGCATAAGAGATGCATAATGCGGTATTGCGTTAAAGCGGGCGAAAGCTTCGCGTCCCAGTAGTGCTTGGTATCGACTTGAGAATGGGACGATGTGGAAAGTCAGCTTTTCGTGACGGAAGTTATCGGCAGAGCCGAAAATAACCTCGAGCCAGAGAAAGCCCATGCAATGGGTGTCCGGACCTGGCGTTACTCCTTGAAAGGAGGTTTTGCTGTGGCAAATTCTTTTTGGGTCGATCCCCATGTGGCGGATTGAGTCCTGATATATCAGGTTGAGTCCGCTGCCACCGTCCATAAGGACATTTGAAAACTGGAGTCCGCCAATTATTGGATCGAGTACCAGGGCAGTCCAGCCTGGGTTCCTGATACTTCTAGAATAATCCAGATGATCGAAGATGATTGGTTTTGACAACCAGTGGCGGGATTCCTTTGGGATAGGCCGTGGGGCGCGTACCTTTATGGGCGCCGCGCATTTTGTTATGTGGAGTAAGTTTACTATTTTTACTTCTTGTGGAAAATTCTTTTGTTTCCTGGTACTCTACTTTTGGGGTTCGTCCTCGTCTTCGCTTGGTGTGTCGAGCCCCTTGTGTTCGGCGTTGAGTCTGCCGGATTGTTTGAAAACCCAACAATCTCTGTGGGTATGGTTTGCAGGCTTTCCGGGAGTGCTGTGTATTTGACATATCCTATCCAAGATTTTGTTTAGGTTGGATAGGTCATCCCTGTTATCTTGGAGGGGCGGCTTTTTCTGATTCTGTCGTGAGCTTTTGAATCCGGCGTTGACTGCCGTGCTCTTCGGACTTTTTTCCTTGGTCCGGCGACGGTCCTTATTGCGTCGCGGTTTTCCGTTTCCATCCCTAGTTTCGGATGTACTTGGGTTACTGGTGCTGCATCTTGCCAACCAGCTGACCTCTCCTGCGCAAAAGCGGGTCATGAGGCTTGTTAGTGCGGCCATTGTTCTTGGCTTTTCTTGGCCGAGGTGTCTGGCAAGCCATTCGTCTCGGACATTATGCCTAAAAGCCGCTAAGGCTTCAGCGTCCAGACAGTCGACTATCTGATTCTTTTTAGTAAGAAATATATTCTAGAATTGCCGAGCTGACTCTTCGGGCTGTTGAGTTATGTGACTAAGATCGTCTGCATCCGGAGGGCGGACATAGGCTCCTTGAAAATTTTCTCGGAAAGCGTCCTCGAGCTCTTCCCAGCTTCCGATTGTGTTTTCAGGAAGGCTTTTGAGCCAGTGCCGGGCTGGCCCTTTAAGCTTGAGGTGTAAGTATTTTATGGCGTGGAGGTCGTCTCCTCTAGCCATATGTATGTGGAGGATATAATCCTTGATCCAGACTCCGGGGTCTGTTGTTCCATCATATGCCTCTATGTTTACGGCTTTGAATCCCGCTGGAAATTCATAATCCAGGACCTCATTAGTGAAACATAGGGGGTGTGCAGCACCCCTGTATTTGGGTGTGCCTGATTCTGATAATGGCTTTATTGCATTGCTTACGAGAGCTTGCTTTCTTGGCCCGTAAATGGACCTGGCTGGGCCATGATGCGAATCTTTAAGCGGGTCGCATGCCGGCTTAAGTGCGGCGCTACTTGCCGCTTTATGCTGGCCATGGGGTCGTCTATCCGACTGTGTGGCTTTCTCACTTTTGGAATGCGAGGGCTCCGAGGCCTCCTCGTCGAATTTAGGCAGTAGCTTTCTCTTCGGATAGCTTTTAGTGTGGCGACTGTCGCCGTATTTGTCCACGGTGTTGATTACTTTACTCCATCTGATCCTGAGTGCATCTTCCGCAGTTTTTAGCTTCCGCTTCTGCTTTTTCAGGCTGCGTGCTGTTGCAACAAGCTGTTTGTGGAGGTTCTTCTGCTTCATGGGCTTGTCCGGCGTAGGGTCGTCCGGAATGCCATTTTCGCCGGGGGAGGGATGTTCGGTTTCTCTATCCGGGTTGTCCTGTTGGGACGGTTCCTCTAAGGCATGCTCGTCGTCTACCGGCTCTTCCTGCTCTATGGCTGGGTCTTTATCGAGGCGGGGCTTGGGTCGGTGTTTACGCCGACGCTTTGATTGTTTTTCGAGAGATCGATCCCTCTTTCCATCCTCGTTTTCCTCGTTGTTGCTTCCTTTAGGGGTATCCACCATGTACACATCGTGAGATGAGGTGGCTGTCTGATGCCCTATAGGCGTTGGTTCTTGGTTGTCTCCTGCATCATCGTCCATACCGTCGATGTCTTCGGAGTCGAACTCGAGCATGTCGGTTAAGTCGTCGACAGTGGCTACGAAGTGGGTGGTGGGTGGGTTTTGAATTTCTTCATCATCCGAATCCCATCCTTGCTGACCGTAGTCTGGCCGGGGCTCTCCTGATAAAGAGAGAGACTTTAGCGAATTCAGGATGTCGCCGAAGGGCGAGTGCTGAAAGATGTCCGCGGGGGTGAACTCCATTATCGGCGCCCAATCGGATTCGATCGGCAGGGATGCGGGGGGCTCGGAGTTCGGAGAGGAATCCGGCTCCTCGGAGTCACGGGCCATGCGGAGTGCGGGGCTGGAGTTCGGCTCGATCACCTCTGAGATTGCAGCCCCTGAGGCAGCGTTCAACCACTGATCCTCGATAGGCGCAGTAGGTTCCGAATCAATGGTCGAAACCGATGCGTGTGCGGCCTCCAAGGCGCTGTTCGGTGGCAGAGCTATATCATGCCCATCGAGACAGTGTGGCGCGCTTGGCTGTGGCTCGAATCCGTCGAAGATCAAGTCCCCGCGGGTGTCGGCTGTGTAGTTTAGGCTTCCAAACCTGACCTGATGGCCAGGGGCGTAGCTTTCGGTCTGCTCAAGGTGGCCAAGCGAATTGGCCCGCAGTGCGAAGCCGCCGAAGACGAAGATCTGTCCGGAGAGAAGGGTCTCACCCTGGACTGCATCATTGTTGATGATCGAAGGAGCCATCGGGCCTAAAACCGACGACACAGAGGAACTCTCAATGAAAGCACCAATGTCGGTGTCAAAACCGGCAGATCTCGGGTAGGGGGTCCCGAACTGTGCGTCTAGGCGGATGGTAATAGGAGACAAGGGACACAATGTTTTACCCAGGTTCGGGCCCTCTTGATGGAGGTAAAACCCTATGTCCTGCTCGATTAATATTGATGATATGGGTAGTACAAGAGTAGATCTACCACGAGATCAAGGAGGCTAAACCCTAGAAGCTAGCCTATGGTATGATTGTTGTATATGAAGTTGTCGTATGGACTAAAATCCCCCGGTTTATATAGACACCGGAGAGGGATAGGGTTACACAAAGTCGGTTACAACGGTAGGAGATCTTGAATATCCGTATCGCCAAGCTTGCTTTCCACGCCAAGGAAAGTCCCATCCGGACACGGGACGAAGTCTTCAATCTTGTATCTTCATAGTCCTGGAGTCCGGCTGAAGGTATAGTCCGGCTACCCGAACACCCCCTAATCCAGGACTCCCTCACCTGTTCCGTCCAAGCCCTCCCGATGAACACGACCACGCATTCCGTTCCGACCCAGCCGGTTGGCTCCCACGCGTTCCGTTGCCTCTCGATGAACACGACGCATTCTGTTGCCTCCCCATGAACACGACGCATTCCATTGCCTCCCCATGAACACGACGCATTTCGTTGCCTCCCCATGAACACGACGATGACGTTGTTTCTCTGTTCCGACCCAGCCATGTACACGAGCCCTCGCCGTACGTATGCGCGAGTAGGCGTTCGAGACCCCCCCCCCCGTATGTACACATACGTGGTCGTATTTTCTTTCTTGCACCCTGGCCGTCATACGTACGTGTACATGCTACGTGCGCGCCTCTACTACGACACGTGCGCGCCTCTACTACGACACGTGCGCGCCTCTACATCGACCAGTATGTACGTACACGTTCGCGACCAGAATGACAACGCTACGTACGCTTCGACCAGGTGGGTCCCGACTATCCTTGCCTGCGAAGATGTAGCTGGTGGGTCCCAGCAGTCAGGGGGCGAATCATTTTTTTTGCCCGGACACACTTCCTTGCGTGCAAAGATGTAGCTGGTGGGTCCCAGCAGTCAGGGGGAAATGTTTTTTCGCGAAATACAGTGGCCCGTCCGGTGGGTCCCGGCTGTCAGGTGGAGGAATCATTATTTTCCGCGTAATAAGGAGGCACTTCTTTGCTGCGGCCGTGGACCCAGATGTCAGCCTCTCCACGTACAGTCCACGTACGATGGAAGTCGTTCCTTGACCACATTGACCACGCCACGCCGAGAGCACCAGGGCGGTGGACGACGGTGAGGCCTAGGAAGGGAACGACACGGAGGCAGGGAAGACTCGGCCATTGTTTTTGTTTCCCACGCGGAGGGGAGTACGACTGTACGAGGGTTTACTGGTTGGTCTGCCATCGCCGGAGAATAACAGCAGGTGTGGGTGAGTAGAGGGATGGCTAGGCCAGCGATGGGAGTACGGTCGGGCAGTGAGGCCTGCGCGGCAGCACAGCCGGCCACGAGGAGGAGGGAGCAGGCAGTCCCGCCGGCGCTTGTTTGAGCGGCTGGAGCAGGAAGAGCAGATATTGAAGAAGCACGACGGCCGTTGGATGGACATCCAACAGTCAATGCTTGTGCATCAACCTTTTTTTAGGAAAGCCTCAAATCTATGGAAAACAGCATACAGCCCATCTGCCATTATTTCTAATAATTTACAGCCCATTTGCTAATTCTTAAGGTTTTTATTGGAGCCCATATTCTTTTTGTTAGCATTACAGCCCATATCGTGGCAACGGTTAAAAAATTATACGAAATTTTGCATATTTCGGTGCGGTCCGAACTGTTTTTAATCCTGAAATTTCGACTCACATTCAAACTGATTTTCAAAATAAATGTATATCAATATAAAATCCAATAAATTCTCCACGCATAAAAATTAATGTAATTTAAAATCTTGAAGTGAAAAAAAAGATATTTGAAACTAATTGCCAGTTTGATGTGTTTTAAAAATGTACAACCCATTTCTCATTACTGATGGGCCATTTTCTCGGCCAGCCGAATGAAAGCTCTCCTCGTCTTGAAAGATTTGCAGCCCAACAGGCCTGACAAAGCAACTTGGCAAATCACAAAAAAACTAGGCTGTGGCTGTGGACCCAGTTGTCAGCCTCTCCACGTATAGTACTCTTCCGATGGAAGTCGTTCCTTGACCACGTTGACCACGCCACGCGGAGAGCACCATGGCGGTGGACGACGGCGAGGCCTAGGAAGGGGACGACGCGGTAGTGGAAGCACATGCGGAGAGGACTACGAGGGTTCACTGGTTTGGTTGCGGTGTGAGGCTGCCGTCACCGCAGGTCCTGGCCAGCGGTGGGAATAGTAGGGGGCGGTGCAGCCTCTGCGGCAGCACAGCCGGCCACGGGAGACAGGAGCATGCGGCACGACCGGCGCTTCTTTGGGCGGCTGGAGCAAGAAGACCAGAGGTTGAAGAAGCACTACGGCCGTTGGATGGACATCGTACGGTCACTAGAGCTAGAATCGTTCATATTGACTAAGTTGACAAAGCCCTTCGTCCCCGTCAACTTAGTAGGCCCACAAGTCAGCCTCCCAGCAAGGTGGGTCCCAGCTAGCCGGGGAGTATTCATTTTTTTGTGCGTAATAAGGAGGCACTTCCGGTGGGTCCGAGCTGACAGCGGGGCGATGTTTTTTTGCGAAATACGGTGGCCCGTCCGGTGGGACCCAGCAGTCAGGGGGAAACAATTCTTTTCGCAAAATACTGGTGGCCCGTCTGGTGGGTCCCCGCTGTCAGGTGGAGAAATAATTATTTTGCACGTAATAAGGAGGCACTTCCTTGCTGCGGCCGTGGACCTAGCTGTCAGCCTCTCCACATACAGTCCATGTCCGATGGAAGCCGTTCCTTGACCACGTTGACCACGCCGCGCCGAGAGCACCAGGGCGGTGGACGACGGCAAGGCCTAGGAAGGGGGCGACGTGGAGCCGGGGAAGACGCGGCAGTGGATGCCCACACGTAGAGGAGTACGAGGGTTCACTGGTTCGCTGCAGTGTGAGGCTGTCGTCACCGCAGAATAACAGGGGGTGGGGTGAGTAGTGGGATGGCCTGGCCAGCGATGGGAGTAGTAGGGGGCGGTGAGGCCTCCGCCGCATCGCAGCCAGCCACGGGAGGCAGGAGCACGAGGAACGACCGGCGCTGGTTTGGGCGGCTGGAGCAAGAAGACCAGAGGTTGAAGAAGCACTACGGCCGTTGGATGGACATCGTACGGTCACTGGAGCTAGAATCATGCATATTGACTAAGTTGACAAAGCCCAGCGTCCCCGTCAACTTAGTAGGCCCACAAGTCAACCTGCCACTAAGGTGGGTCCCAGCTAGCAGGGGGTATTCATTTTTTGTGCGTAATAAGGAGGCACTTCCTGTGGGTCCGAGCTGACAGCAGGGGGAATGTTTTTTTCACGAAATATGGTGGCCCGTCGGGTGGGTCCCAGCAGTCAGGGGCAAACGTTTTTTCGCGATATACTGGTGGGCGTCTGGTGGGTACCTGCTGTGAGGTGGAGGAATAATTATTTTCCGTGTAATAAGGAGGCACTTCCTTGCGGCTGTCGTGGACCCAGCTGTCAGCCTCTCCACGTACAGTATTCTTCCGATGGAATTCGGTCGTTGACCACATTGACCACGCCGCGCCGACAGCACCACGGCGGTGGACGACGACGAGGCCTAGGAAGGGGACGACGCGGAGCCGGGGAAGACGCGGCAGTGGATGCCCACGCGGAGAGGAGTACGAGGGTTCACTGGTTCGGCCGCGCTGCCGTCGCCGCAGAATAACAGGGGGTGTGGGTGAGTGGAGTGGAGGGATGGCCTGGCCAGCGGTGGGAGTAGTATGGGGGCGGTGAGGCCTCCGCGGCAGCACAGCCGGCCACGGGAGGCAGGAGCAGGCGGCATGACCGGCGCTGCTTTGGGCTGCTGGAGCAAGAAGACCAGAGGTTGAAGAAGTACTACGGCCGTTGGATGGACATCGTACAGTCAGTCGAGCTAGAATCATGCATATTGACTAAGTTGACAAAGCCCTTCGTCCCCGTCCACTTAGTAGGCCCACTATACTGGGTCCCAGCTAGCAGGGGGAGTATTCATTTTTTTGTGCGTAATAAGGAGGCACTTCCTTGCGTGCGAAGATATAGCTGGTGGGTCCGAGCTGTCAGCGGCGGTAACGTTTTTTTCACGAAATACATAGGCTGTTTCGGTGGGTCCCAGATGTCAGGTGGAGGAAATCATTATTTTGCGCGTAATAAGGAGGCATTTCCTTGCGTGCGGCCATGGACCCAGCTCTCAGCCTCTCCACGTACAGTCGACTTCAGATGCATGTCGGTCGTTGACCACGCTGACCACGCCATGCCGACAGCAGCAGGACGGTGGACGACGGTGAGGCCTATGAAGGGAACGACACGGAGGCAGGGAAGACTCGGCCGTTGTTTTTTTCCCACGCGGAGGGGAGTATGACTGTACGAGGGTTTACTTGTTCGTCTGCCGTCGCCGGAGAATAACAGCAGTTGTGGGTGAGTAGAGGGATGGCTAGGCCAGCAATGGGAGTACGGTGGGGCGGTGAGGCCTGCGCGGCAGCACAGCCGGCCACGGGAAGGAGGGAGTAGGCAGTCCCGCCGGTGCTTGTTTGAGCGGCTGGAGCAGGAAGAACAGAGACTAAAGAAGCACGACGGCCGTTGGATGGACATCCAACAGTATACATGCCATCTGTGGAAAGCCTCAAATATGTTGAAAACAGCATACAGCCCATCTTCCATTATTTCAAATAATTTACAGCCCATTTGCTAATTCTTACGGGTTTTTTGGGAGCCCATATTCTTTATGTTAGCATTACAGCCCATATTGTGGCCACGGTTAAAAAATTATACGAAATTTTGCATATGTCGGTGCGGTCTGAACTGTTTTTAATCCCAAAATCTCGAGTCACATTCAGACTGATTTTAAAAATAAATGTATATCAATATAAAATCCAATAAATTGTCCACGCATAAAAATAAATGCAATTTAAAATCTCGAAATGAAAAAAAAGATATTTGAAAATAATTGCCGGTTTGATGTGTTTTGAAAATGTACAACCCATTTCTCATTACTGATAGGCCATTTTCTTGGCCAGCTGAATGAAGCTCTCCTCGTCTTGAAAGATTTGCAGCCCACTAGGCCTGATAAAGCGACCTACTTGAAAAATCACAAAAGAACTGGGCTAGCCATTTTCAAAAAGAAAAAAACTACTGGGCTGGTATGTGGTAAACATAAAAGAAAAGACTGTCTAGACAGGCCAGAGTGTCCCACACAGCCCAGTTGACACCCTGCTTCCATCTCAAAAACAAATTAGATAAATGTCACTCCAATTATGGCGATTCATAAAAATGCCACTGCAATTTCCAAACTTTGAAAAATGCCACTGCAATTTTTGCAAACTTTGAAAAACGCCACTGCAGTTTGCAAACTTTGAAAAATGCCACTCCAGACTTCGAAAAATGCTACTAGAAATGGCATCAAATGGCATTTTTCAAAGTTTGGAAATTGTAGTGGCATTTCTCGGATACACCAGATTTGGAGTGGCATTTATCAAATTAACCCAAAACAAAAATAACTGGGCGAGCTGCTGGGTCCCTGGTGTCAGCCGCTCGTTGTGCAATTCTCTCGTTTATTGACTACGTTGACAATGGCATGGGACCCAGATGTCAGAAATCCACTAGCAGGAGCCATTTTTTTATTGGCTTGAAATAAGGAGGCACTTGCTTGCGTACTGCCATGACCTTGGCGGGTCCCTGCTGTCATCCTCTCCACATACAGTACCAGTTAGTCGTGCTTCAAAACTGATCGGCACGCCATTAAAAAAATAAAGGTTGATAACTAATGCGGCACCTCGGGCCAACGCGGCCAGATCGCATTTTGCACGAGAAATTACACACCATGTTTCGTTGACATGTGGTCCCGTTCAACATATCAGTGAGACGACGGCGAGTAGTAGGAGTATTTCCGAACGGACGTGTAGGGCGGGGCGCCTCCTCGTGAACCGTGGCAAACTCGCAACCGTCCACCGACTCTTCGCCTTTCCCTCTCGATTTGGAACTGCTGTCGCACGCTCTTCCTCTCCCTCCTCCATTTTCCTTCAGCCCTTCACCCTTTCTTCTACCATTGTTTGATCGTCTTCTCCATGGAGGGAACAGGCCGGAAATGACCCCGTTATTCTTGCCCCGATATGAAAGATGACGTGGTGGAGGAACTCATTGATCGGTGCGACGTCATCACCTCGGCTAGCATGGCAGGTTCGTTCAAGCCCATTCTCGACTCAACTAATAGCATCATTACAAAGAACCCAAGAGTCAAGGAGCGGTTTGATCTCCCCTATCTTCTTCGCCATGACCCTGATGACTGGCGCCGGCACGACGGAGGCCTCGCCCTGTGCCAGTTGATGCCACTTGATAATGATACGTATGATGTTAAGATGACATCGCTCAAGAGCAAGGCTTGGGCGGGCACAAATGGAGATTGGGTTGTTTACATTGGGTCCAACTGCGAGTGGGAACTTGTGAATGTGTACACTCGTCACTGGGTTCCACTTCCAAAAATCTCAGCACACTGCCCAGAGGTTGAGCACACCGGTAATGTACGCACGTTCAAATACGATCATGGTGACTGTCTTCTACGGAAGATAGCAATTTTTCGAGTTCCCAACCGCTCTTGGAATTACAACAACTATCAAGTTGTTGCTATCTT